>NW_011888793.1:16205179-16230167 GCF_000151845.1 Pteropus vampyrus
ATTTTTTCTGTGTCTTAAATCTGTCCCGTCTGAGCTTCTGTGACACTGTTGTCTTGTGATGTCTTTTCTTTATCACCAAATATTGCTTCTCAGTATCTTTCCTGGGCTCTTTTTCTCCAGCCCTTCAGTTTTTGGTGCTTTCAGTAGCTCATCTTCACTGTTCTAAACATGCCGTTGTATATGTTCTTCTTGGCTGCATTCACTCATTTCCACTGCTAATGCTTTTATCCACACCCTCATTATTTCATATCTGAACAGCTGCAATAGGCTGTTAACAAGTTTCTTTAATCTCCATGCAGGCCCCTTTCTGATCCACAATTCAGGAAGAATGATACTATCTAAAATGAATATGTAATTCATTTATTTTTTAACTAAATATTTGTTTAGGTTTTTTTTTTTTTTTTTTTTTGAATCAGGCAGTGTTTTAGATTCTAGGGATAAGTCAGTAAATAAGAGAAAGTTTATACTCTCCTGAAACATATATCTTAATTTTATTTGAATATTGCTAAGGCCGTATCCTAGGAGTTGTATTTAATTTTCATTTAAATATATGTTTGCATGAAGGATTTGGGTGGGAAGAAGGTTATTTTCTTCTTTCATGTTTTGACTATACAAATTTTAAATATTGTTAACTTTTCAATCAGTTGTATATGAATGGCTTAGATTTTAGAAAGCTTATATTCTGCTTTCTAAAAAAAATATATTCATTATGGATATTGAAATGACTACCCCACTAACTTAATAATACTTAGGATTCCCTTTCAGTCCCAGAAATAGAAAATTATGTAATAAACAGCATATGTCCTGCCACAGTCTTTAAACAAATTGTAATCCAGTCTAGTGACATATTTTGTTTGGCTCACACTATGTGTATTTGTTTTAATTTTATTTTAAAAATTAATAGCCTTTAATTTTTAGAGCAGTCTTAGCTTCATAGCAAAATTGAGCAAAAAGTACAGAGAGCTCTCATGTATCCTTTCCCCACCCCAATGTGGCACATTTGTTACAATTGATAAACAAACATTAACACATCACTATTGACAAAATTTCATAATTTGCACTAAGGTTTATGATTTGTGTGATTCTATGGGTTTTGTAGAAGATATGTCATGTATCTACCATTATAGATCATACAGAATAGTTTCACTGGTCAAAAATTCTCTGTGTTCTAACTGTTCATCCCTACATCCCCCTTAATCTCTGGCAATCACTGATCTTTTTATTGTCTCCATAGTTTTGTATTTTTCAGAATGTCATATAATTGGAATCATACACTATGCAGCCTTGAGATTGGCTTCTTTCACTTGGTAATATACATTTAAGTTTCATTTATATCATTTTGTGGCTTCATACTTCATTTTAGTGCTAAATAATATTCCATTGTCTGGATATGCCACCGTTTATTCATCTATAGGCACATCTCAGATATATCATGTGTTTAGTTCTAGATCACCACAATAAAGTAAATATTGCTATAAAATGAGTCACAATTTTTTTGTTTTTTCAGTGTATATAAAAGTTATGTTTGTACTATACTGTAGTTTAAGTGTGCAGTCGCATTATGTATAAAAAGCAATGTACATACCTAAATTTTAAAAACTTTATTGCTAAAAAATGCCAAACATTATTTAAGCCTTCAACAAGTTATCATCTTTTTGCTGGTGGAGGGTTTTGTCTTGATACTAATGGCTGCTGACTGATCAAGTTCGTGGCTGCTAAAGGTTGGAGTAACTGTGGCAGTTTCTTAACATAACAATTAAGTTTGCCACACTGATTGACTCTTCCTTTCATGAATGATTACTCTATAGCATGCAATCCTGTTTGATAGCATTTTTCCCCACAGTAGAATTTCTTTCAAAATTGGAGTCAGTCCTCTCAAACCCTGCCACTGCATTATCAACCAACTTTATATAATCTGAAAATTTTGTTTTCAGTTTAACAGTCTTCATAGCATCTTTTCCAGGTGTAGATTTCATCTTAACCCCCTCCTCGCTACAAAACAAAAAAAACAAAAAAAAAAACACAAAACAACCCTGCTTTCTGTGCTCATCCATAAGAAGCAGCTCCACATCTGTTATAGTTTTATCTTGAGATTGCAGCAATTCAGTCACTTCTTCAGGCTCCACTAATTCTAGTTCTCTTGCTAGTCCATGACATTACTTCCTCTACTGAAGTGTTGAACCCCTCAAAGTCATCCATGAGGGCTGGAATCAACTTCTACAAAACTGTTAATGTCACTATTTTGACCTCTTCCCATGAAACATGAATGTTCTTAATGATATCTAGAATGGTAATTTCTTTCTGGGTTTTCCATTTACTTTGCCCAGATCTATCAGAAGAATTGTCATCATAGTAGCTATAGCCTTACAAAATGTATTTCTTAAATGAGACTTGAAAGTTGAAATTACTGCTCGCTTGATGCATGGGCTGCAGAATGGATAATGTGTTAGCAGGCATAAAAATAATGTTAATCTTCCCATATATCTCCATCAGAGCTACTGGGTAATGAGGTGCACTGTCAATGTACAGGAATATTTTGAAAGGAATCTTTTTTTCTGAGCAGTAGGTCTCAACAGTTGCCTTAAAATACTCAGTAAACCATGTCGTAAACTGACGTGTTGCCATCCACGGCTTTATTGCTCTATTTATGAAGCACAGGCCGAGTACATTTATCATAATTCTTAAGGGTCCTAGGATTTTCAGAATGGCAACTGAGTATTGGCTTCATCTTAAATCCACCAGCTGCATTAGCCCCTAATAAGAGAGTCAGCCTGTCCTTTGAAGCTTTAAAGCCAAGTATTGATTTCTCTCTAGCTATAAAAGTCCTAGATGGCATCTTCTTCCAATATAAGGCTGCTTCACATCCATTGAAAATATGTTGCTTGATGTAGCCACATTCAGAAATTATCTTATCTAGATCTTCTGGATAACTTGCTGCAGATTCTACATCACCACTTGCTGCTTCACCTTACACTTTTATGTTATAGAGATGGCTTCATTTCTTAAACCTCATGAGCCAACCTCTGCTAGCTTAAGATTTTTCTTCTGCGGCTTCCTTAGCTCTCTCAGCCTTCTCTAAGAACTGAAGAGAGGTATGACCTTGCTCTGGATTAGGCTTTGGCTTAAGAGAATGTTATGACAGATTTGATTTTTTTATCCAGAACACTAAAACTTTCTCCATATCAGCAACAAGGCTGTTTTGCTTTTTTATCATTTGTGTGCTCACTGTAGTAGCACTTTTAATTTCCTTCAAGAACTTTTAATTTGCATTCACAACTTGGCTATCCGTTTGGTTGAAGAGGCCTAACTTTCAGCCTGTCTTGGCTTTCGACATGCCTTCTTCATTAAGTTTAATCATTTCTAGCTATTCATTGAAAGTGAGAAACATGTGACTCTTCCTTTCACTTGAACACTTAGAGGCCATTGTAAGGTTATTGGTTGGCCAGATTTTAATATTGTTGTGTCTCTGGGAATAGGGAGGCCTGAGGAAGAGTAGAAAGATGGGGTAATGGCCAGTGAGTGGAACAATCAGAACACACACAACATTTATTGATTAAGTGTGCCATCTTGCATGGGCACAGTTTGTGGCACCCCAAAACAATTACAATAGTAACGTCAAAGGTCAGTGGATCACAGTTTACAATAAAAATTATAATAATAATAAAAATGTTTGAAATATTGCACAAATGCTGTTGGAAAATTGGCACTGATAGACTTGTTCAATATACAGTTGCCAAAAACTAATTTGTAAAAAAATAGGTCTATTAAGTGCAATAAAGCAGAGCACAAAAAATGAAGTGTGCCTGTATCTATTGAAGGACATCTTGGTTGCTTCCGAGTTTTAAAAATTATGAATAAAGCTGCTATGAACATCTGTGTGCAGGTTTTTGTGTGGTCATAACTATTCGACTCATTTGGGTAAACACCAAAGAGCACAATTGTTGGATTACATGGTAAGAGTATATTTAGTTTTGTAAGAAACTGCCTGTCTTCCAAAACTGTATCATTTTGCATTCCACCAGGAATGAATGAGTGTTCCTGTTGCTTCACATATTCATCAGCATTGTAAGTGTTTTGGATTTTAGCCATTTTAATAGATGTAGTAGTATCTCGTTGTTTTAATTCGCGTTTCCCTAACAATGTATGATATTGCTTATCTTTTCATGCCTTCGAAGGTGAAGTGTCTGCTCAAATATTTTGCGTATGTTTTAATTGGGCCACTTATTTTCTGATTATTAAGTTTTAAGGATTCTCTGTGTATTTCGGATAACAGCCCTCTTGCAAACATTTTTCCCTAGTTTGTGGCTGTCTTCTTATTCTCATGACAATGCCTTTGCAGAGTAGAAGGTTTTTAATTTTAATGAAGTCTAACGTCAATTTTTGTTTTATAGATCATAGTGTTGTACCTAAAAAGTCTTTGTCAAACTCAAGGTCATCTATATTTTTCCTTATGTTATATTCTAGGAGTTTTATACTTTTGCATTTTACATTTAAGTCTATGATCCATATTGAGTTAATTTTTGTGAAGGTTGTATTTCTGCATTTAGACTAATTTCTTTTGTACGTGACTAGTTGTAGTAAAGATATTTGCTGAAAAATTTATTGTTTCTCAATTTAATTGCCCCGGTTCCTTTGTCAAAGATCAGTTAACTATATTTGTGTGAATTTATTTCTGGGCTCTCAAATCTGTTTCATTGACTATTTGTCTGTTCTTTCACAATGCCACACTGTCTTGATAACTATAGTTTTATTGCAGGTCTTGAAGTAAGGTGTCATCAGTCCTCTAATTTTGTTCTTCTTCAATATTACATTGGCTATTCTGTATCTCTTGGCTCTCCATATGAACTTTAGAATCAGTTTGTCAATATCCACAAAATAACTTGCCGAGGTTTTGATTGGGATTGCACTGAACCTAATAGTTCAAGTCGAGAACATTTTGGCAATATTAAATTTTTCTGTCTGTGAACTTGGAAAATCTCTATTTAGCTTTTTGATTTTGTTCATTAGAGTGTTGTAGTTTATCTCATATAGATCTTGGATATATTTTGTTAGATTTACACCTAATTATTTAATTTTAGGCATGCTAACGTGAATGCTGCTGTAATTTTAATTTTAAATTTCAGTTGTAAATTACTCCTATACAGAAAAGTAATTGACTTTTGTATATTCACCTTTTATATCAACCTTGCTGTAATTGCTTAGTAGTTCTAGGAGTTTGTTGTTGACTTTCTAAAATTTTTCTACACGATCATGTCATTTGTGAACAGAGATAGTATTGTTTCTTCTTTTCCAATCTGTATACCTGTTATTTCCTTTTCCTGTCTTATTGCACTAGCTAGGACTTACAGTACGATGTTCAAAAGGAGTGGTGAGAGAGGACATCTTTGCCTCGTTCCTGATCATAGTGGAAAACCACCTAGTTTCTAACCATTATGTTAGTTATATGATTTAGTTATATGATGTTAGTTATATGATTTTCTAGATATTTGTCAAGTCTATGAAGTTCTCTATTCCTAGTTTGCTGAGACGTTTGTCATGAATATATGTTGGATTTTGACAAATAATTTTTTTGCATCTTTTTATAAGAATGTGTGATTTTTTTTTTTTCTTGAATGTTGAATCAGCCTAATATGTCTGGAATAAATCACACTTGTATAATTATTTTTATATACAGTGTGGTTTAATATGTATTTGTGAATAGCATTTAAAAATTGAGACAATCCCCAAATTTATTTGGGGTTGAGAAGAACTCCCATCCTTGGGCTTATTATCCCATGTGGCAACATTCTGCTGGAGTTGGTAGCTGCTTGCTGTGCCTCACATCACCATAATTCTTTCAGTTCTATTGCTTTATGTCCAGATATTTCATTCATTTGAATTGCTGCCTCAAATAGTCTCAAGCATACTTCTGTTTGGAGTCAATGGACATGCTCTGAACGCTGATGTTACTTGACTTCCATGTAATCTAAACCTTTGCACATTATTGAGACTCTTCACTCCTTTGTACTGTGACCCTATTTTCTTTTGATATTTCTCCTGCTTCTTTTACATACATCCCTCATGGCTCTTCCTCTTATCACCTTTAAAAGTCAAAGTTCCTTCAAATCCCATTATTGACTGTTTTCTCTGTATACATTCAGCTTAGGTGATCATCTGCTCTTGGTGTTTTTCTAGTCCTAGAATCCCTGCTATCTCCCTCTGCCCATACTATTGTCTTTCATTAATATTATTCAGATATTTATTGAGAATATTAATTGTCCCAAGAAACCATGGAAAACATCATGGGAATAATTTCCTGTGACAGGGCTTTAAAGGGAGTAGTGAGTCACAAATGTGAAATGGCAGCGATAGTTGGAAGGAATAGAAAAAGGAATCTATATCATGAAACAAATGGGTAATCTAGAAAAATGTTCAGTTTATTCTCACTGGTGTAGTCATAATCTTAATTGACAGGGGAACAGATGAAGCTCCAAATGCTCTTATTTATTTAACAGTTAAGGATGTCCTCAAATAAAACATAATCTTAAAGACTGGCTTGTAAAGAACATGATCTTCAGATCTTTTATTGTTATAGGATGATGTAAAACACATCAGAAGTAAAGCATACATATTGTATGATTACAGTATCACATTTCTGAAGATGAATGATCTATAGAGACAAAAAGCCAGTGAATGGTTGCCTGTAGTTGGGATTGGAAGTAGGGATTGCCTACAAATGGGCACAAGGACGCTTTTTAGGGATAAAGAAATATTCTAAAGCTAAATTATGGTGACAGTTGCATTATTGCATAAATTTACTAAAAATCACTGAATTATATACAATGAAAGTATTATATAAATTATATTCCGATAAAGCTATTAAAAATAGTAATAGCTAACCTTTTTCTATACACTTATAAAACACAGGCTAAGTAAGTAAGTACACATAGCTAGTAAATATTAGGGTGAGGATTTGAATCCAGATAGTCTCTCTCCAGAGCACTTGGAAGCATTTTTATGAATTACCTGATTTTTAATTCTTACTATAATACTATGAGATGGTATAATTAATATAATTTTTTCATTTTACAAATGAGTAAATAAGCCTAAGGTTTAAGTAACTTGTCCAAGGTCGTAGAGCTAATGGGTTAGCTGAAATTGAAATCTAGAAAGACTGACTTATAACTTACATCTATAATCTTTTTTAGTTAATTAACCAAGCAGCAATTATCTCTGAAGCTACAGATATGAGTTTATATTTGTGAACAGCTGGCAGGAGTGGTGGCATTGTAAGTGAAATTCAGACAACCAAAGTAGCCTAGAGTTTTACTGATAACTTTTTGGGCTGCCTTGCTGGGATCAAGAACTTGGCGAACAGCACAAAGCCTAGAAGGCTAAGGGTAAGTCATGGTCCGTGGTCTAGGAAGGAAATATCAGTCTGCTTTTAATTTGGGTGAAAATAACCACTTATTTCCATAATCAATCTTATGAAGGAACTGACTGATTTTTAGTAGAATATTAGTAAATAGGTCATGTACTATGGATCTATGGCTTGTCACTCCAACTGTCCTTTCTGACATTTTCTAGACTAATTTCCAAAAATCTCCTGCCCTGCTGACCACTGCGTGCCCTGGTAGCAGTTAATAATAATGATAGCTCAGTGTTACTGAGTGATTATTATCTAACATGTTCTCTGCTTTACTGCTGTTAACTTAGAAAAATCCTAGGAGGCAGCTTCAACTATTAAAATCCATCCTTACTTGTAAAATGAGACAACTGAGGCATAATAACATTAAGTAACTTGCTCAAGAACACACAGATACTAAGTAGTAAAGTTAGACTTTGAGCCCAGGCAGTCTGGCTTAGGTCTCAGTTATTAATGACACAATAAGCCTATATCTCAAGGATATAAACCTTAGAAGAGACCGTCTCCAGAGGGTGGGGAGTGTTCACTTTTTCATTCATTTAGTATTTATCGATTACTAACTCCATGTTATGCATCTTCCTGGGACATTGCTGGTAATTAAATATGGTATTAACTATGCAAACTTTACAAATGAACTGTCATTTAATATATCTTTCTATTGAATTTAATATTTTAAAGACTAAGAGTAGATTTACCTCTTTATTTAATTTTATTTTTATTAAATCTGTGAGGTTCACATTGGTTAAATTACATAGGTTTCGAATGTACAATTCTATAACACATCATCTGTATAATGCATTGTGTGTTCACTACCCAATGTAAAATTTCAGTCACCACATATTTTAAATTGGATTGTTTGGTATTTTTTATTGCTGAGTTTTATGAGTTTTTTGTATATTTTGGATTTTAGCCCCTTATTGAAGGCATTGTTTAAAAATATCTTTTCCCATTCAATTTGTTGCCTTTTTGTTTTGTGGGTGGTTTCTTTTGCTGTGTGGAAGCTTTTTAGTTTAATATAGTCCCATTATTTTATTTTTGCTTTTACTTCTCTTGCCTTTGAGGTAAAATTCATAAAATCCTCTGTAAGACCAAGATCCATGAGTTTAGTACCTATGTTTTCTTCTATGCAATTTATTGTTTCTGGTCCTATATTTAGATCTTTGATCTATTTTGAGAGCACTTTTGTGTATGGTGACAAATAGCAGTCTAGTTTCATTCTTTTGCATGTGGTTTTCCAATTTTCCCAGCACCATTTATTAAAGAGGATTTACTTTCTCCATTGTATATTTTTGGTGCCTTATAGAAAATTATTTGCCCATAAAAACGGAGGTTTAATTCTGGATTCTCTCCTCCGTTCCATTGGTCTGTATGTCTTTTTTTGCCAACACCTTGCTGTTTTGATTATTGTTTCCTTGCAGTATAATTTAAAATCAGGCAGAGTGATAACTCCTGCCTTGTTCTTTTTTCCTCAGAATTTCTCTAGCTATTTGGAGTCTTTCATGATTCCATACAAATCTGATGATTTTTTGTTCTATGTCTTTAAAAAATGCCATTGTGGTTTTGATATACATTATATTTCATGTATATTAAATATACATTAAATCTGTATATTGCTTTGGGTAATAAGGTTATTTTAACTATGTTGATTCTTTCAGTCTATGAACATGAACTATCTTTTCATTTCTTTGTGTCTTCTTCAATTTCTTTTAATAATATCTTATAGTTTTCACTGTATAAGTCCTTCACATGCTTTGTTAGGTTTATTCCTAGGTATTTTATTCTTTTTGTTACAAGTGTTTACCTCTTAATTATTTGTTTTATCCCTTCTATTTTTATCTTGTTTTGGAAAAAAATATGAATTGATGTAACATAGTAATAATATGTATAACTTCCAGAGAATTTTTATTTTCTCACTATTTTTTTAACGTGTGAAATTATAGCAGTTAGATATAAAAAAGATAGGTAAAAAAATCATTTATTTAAACAAAAAAATTATTTATTTAATACTTCCCACTAGTTATTTTCTTGAATAATTCCTTATGGTATTTTGGCAAAGTTGGACTCTTGTCTAATTTTAAATGACATAATTGAAGAAGCTTCAGCTGAAGGTTGATTCTAGAGGCTAATGGACTTGCTATAAAAAGTATATAACATTGAGCTTAATTTACCAATCTTTAAAATTTTAGCGCATTACTCCTAATTACTTACTATAACATAGTAAGCTTCTGCTACCTCCTTGTTTCATGTTCTTTGTGACTAACTGTTCTAAATAGGTATTATATCTGCCCACTGTGAATGACTTCTGAGTAAAACATAGTTTTTATCTTTACATGGGTGATAGATTTCATATACAATCAAAATTGTGTATTCTTCCCCTGAATTTGCTAGGCTGTGTTATGCATAAGGATACCAAATTATATATTCATTAATCTTTTATTTAAATTTTTATTTAAATTTTGAAAATTTAAGTCTTTGAATCAGAGTTCTGGCAGATCATCTGAGTAGTGGTCAACCATTTACTAAATTCATAACTGTGAAATGCAGGCTTATATTTCCCAATTTTCTGTTACACAGTAGATATGAATAATTTTTCTATTTTCCAAAGATAATTGTCAAAGTAAAAGCATTTTAAAATGGATATTTAATAAAATGCTTATATAAATTTTAGGCATATGGAATCTATGTGCCATATTTGAAAGAGAAATAATGGATATACTATTGAGTGAAAACATAATTATTTTTTATGACTAAGAAGTAATGTGAACTCTATAGAGGCTGTCAGTCAATAGTTTATTCTTATTTATTCACATATATATTTTTTTAACCTTTACTTAGAGACTCTTTAATAGGTCAAATAATTTTGCTGTTGTTTCCTGATATAGCTGCCAAGCTGTCAGCATTAAATTTAATACATTGAGGCAAGGGTCTTTCCAGAAGAAATAACTTTATCATACTTGTCTCTTATCAATACCTCATCGTAATATTTTGTATATTATAATCCTTTCATATCATAGCCATAGCTGCTGGTGCTAGTCTGTGTTTTCGAGAGAAACAGTGAAGAAGGAGCATTTGTTATAAGAGTAAATACATATTGTAAAAATTATATATATTATATATTGTAATTACATTTTTCCCCCAGAGGGAATGCTAGCTAGTTACTATCTTCCACAAAGCTTGGTGGTGATTATTCCTTGTTTCTACCCATGCACTATCATGGAAAGTGCTATTTGGCCACATTTGAGACTTAGATCTGAGGATATGCATGTTGGAACAAATCTTTGATTAGCAGAGTCCCATACTGTGTGGCAGTCCACTTCTGGTCTCTGCTGAGAACCATCGTGCAAAGGTTTGTCTTGATAGGCAGTCCTGTACAAACTGCAACTTATCTTCTATATTTCTTTGATATTTCAATCTATTTTTGGATATATTTTATACTTTGGTACTTGGTATATTGTCTTCCTTTTAGGTATATAACGAGAGGCTGTATTTGCATTTACTGAAGGTATAGCAATTTCCACATCAAGGTAATCCTGCTTCTTAGTGTTCTTTCAGAGTACGCCCAAGGAGTTACGCTTCAGGGCAGGTGAAGCATAATTGATATATTTTAATCACTTAAAATCTCTGTATAGACTAGTAGTAGTTGAAGAAACTGGATCTGCACACTCAGACCAAGTGATTTTGGTCTAATCTAGTAGTTCTCAAAGTTTATTATGCATTAAGATCACTTGAAAGGCTGGTAAAAACACAGATTACTGGCTCCAGTCTACAGTGTTTCTGATCTTTAGTCTGGGATGGGGCCTGGGTTTCTAACAACTTCCCAGGTGATGTTGGTACTGCCAATCCAGAGACCACACTTTAAGAATACCTAGATTATGGAGTATTGTTTAACCACTGTGCTTAAGGCTACGAATGGGCCAAATCTCATCTAGGGTCCACGTGGGAGAAGCATTGATCGAATATACTAATTAACAAGCTTATCAAACAGAAAACAGGCTGAATTTGGCCCATGGCTTATAGTTAGCCAGTCCCTGATCTAATTCATCAAAAAGGAACTTGTATCTTTTCCTAGCTCACATATCATTTGTATCCTCTACAGTAGCCAGCAACTATGTCCCCAGTATTAAGGGAGGAGCTTTGCAGTTTATATAAGAAGTATGAATATGATTTTTCTAATCTTCAAGAGATTAGAGTTTAGTGTAGTATAGTCTTAAAAAAATAGAAAGAAATTAAATGCTTAGACTGGAATAAATTTCACGATATAAGTAAACCTTTGAGAAAGAATACAAACTAGACAAGAGAGAGCAGAATAAATGTCTCAGGAAGGATGACCAGCTAGAAAAAAGGCATAGAAGAAACACTCAGTATGTTCTTCCAACATCAGTGAGAAGATTTGTGATATGGGAAGACTGGATATGTTAGGAATCATAGATTCCCTTTAACTAAGATTTATTGAGCATACTCTAAATAGTAGCATAGTGATAAGTCCTGGAGTTACTGCAAACCAAGGCATAGTTCTTGCCTTCAACAATCTCAGAGGTGTATCAAGATAGTTAAGAACACCGAAGCCACATATAACTATTTGGAATCGATACGCTTAGCTCATAGTAAGTTTTCAATGGAGGTTAAACTACAAATGAAATTTATGTGAATGACAACAGGGAATTTTTATTAGTTCTTGATCAGTAGAGTGGTTTGAAAAAAACCACTTTAGGAAAAATCATCCTCCAGAATTTAGTAAAATGATAACCTGTAATATAAAAGAATTTAATAATATTACTTTAATCCCATAGAGATTAAATTAGCATGTGTTGGGTTGTTCTTTTGCTTGTTTGTTGTTTTGTTCTTATATACTATGCTTTAAAAAATCCAAAATTAGTATTTTAATATGTTTGTATCAAGCCATCATCAGAACTAAGGACAATTTCCAAAGAGTTGCATCATTTTGTCTTTCTGATACAAGTGTATACCATTTAAAAGAATCTGTATAGAAAAAATTCTTCATAGACAAGTGGAGCTTTTTATTTCTGAGATTTTATTCCTAAAGCATTAGATATGGGGTCTGGGTGAAATCTATTATCAAATAAAACATCTTGTGGGATATGATGGTAGGTGTTTGTGTGAGCATTTGAATGAGATAATCTCTAAGCTTCCTTCTGACCTTAGGTAGTACTTGAAAGGTCCAGAAGGAACTAATTCAGGTTCTCTAAGACCCTGAGGAAATCACATCTTGAATAATGTATCTAAATACTCGAAACTAGAGTTCATTTCGTTTAGTAAATAGAATCTTGAATTTAGGGTTAGAAAAAAAAAGGATTAGTTAAAGGCATTATGTTAGACAAAATGACATATTAATTTTTAGCTCTCTAACCCAATCTATAGAGTTTGATTTTTAATCAAATGCAGGGATGCAGATAGCAAAATGTCATTTTTATCTGGTTAAATACCAAGAGAAAGGTTAGGAGGCTAGTCCCATGTAACTTAGAATTTCCATGATTTGTAGCTTGAAGCCTTAAGAATTGTGGTCAACATGCCTATACTATTTTTGTTATGAGTCTTTTTTTATTTTCAATGTTGAGAGGAGAAACCTACGTTTGTACTAAGACAATAATTCATTTCTTGATAACCTTGCCCATAAATAGAATCTTGAGGCATTTTTAAATAACAGTTGAGAATTGATTAAGGAACTCCAATCCTTTTTATTTCCTACAAATGAAATATTTTAAATGTCCTTAACTGTATATGTGAGTGTGCATGTGTTTGTGTCTGTGTAATGTCACTAATTTTGAACTGAGGACTTTATTTGATAATAAAAAAGTCCAGAAAGCTTATTATTCATGTATTAACCAAATTAGGTTACTCTTATCAAGAAACTGTGAAATTTATGGAAAAAAAAAAAGAGGTGTTGGATGAGACTTCCAAAGTGGATGAACCTGGAGGATCTGACGTAAGCATTTTATTTCCCTGAAAGCGAAGGAATTTAAGATAAAAATTCAGAAACGTTATTTTTCTCTATTTTGGTGGTTGAGTACTTTATGACATGTTATTATTTCCTACTATATCAAGCTTAAGAAAGATGTGAGATTTTTAAATGAGGAAGAAAAAATTAGGAAAGCAAAGAAAAAGTAACCTAACAGAGGGGCAAGAATTTTTTTTTGGCCTAGTTATAAGCCTGCGCAATACTGCATTATTACTTAATATCACAGCCCATGAATATAAATGAACAATCTTGGCATAGACAATATAAAATAATAGAAGACTGTCAATGTCCTAAAATACTATATAATAATATCAATCAATTATCGAGTGCTTATTACATGTTTGGCAATGTGCTAGGCACATTATATGCAGTTTCTCTAATTCTCACGATAGTTCCTCAACTAACCTCTTTTTATTCTAATTTTAAAGTGAAATTTATATTTAAATAGTTGCAGAAATTACCGAGGGTCACACAAGTGTTCAATAGAAGTGCCAGGCTTTCAGTCCTAGATATACTCTTTTACTGCACACTCCTTCCTTTGGTTAGCTCGTTCTCCCCAAAAGAGATAATGAGTAACTTTGTGTCCAATTATGTTCTACTTTATCTTTTTGTACAAAGTAAGTGGGCTTTTAATCTAGTTAAAGTACAAGTGTATACATACGTACAAATGAGGGCAAGAGGGAAAAGTATTTGTGTGTTTATGTATACGTATATCCTTGAAATAAAATGCTATGCTTTTAGAAAAATGTCTGTTTATACATTCTCGACTTCTATAAAAGAAAGAAGAAATTAAGGTGCTTACAGTTGAAAAGAACTGACAACTCTGAAAAGTATTATTGAAAGAATAAATTCAGGAGCCAATTGATAAGTTATCTAATACAGCTTCCAATTTAAATTGATCACTTCTCGTTTTTTGATTTATAAACAGGAAATGGGCTTTGACCATTAGGCACCTGGATGAAGAGCCCTAGCTTCAGCTCATCTGAGTCCTGTAACCTGCAAAGACCCTCTGGTTGCACTAAGAACATTCGATTGATGTAAGGCCTAATTACTTTAATTAGAATGTAAGACTTTTACTTTTGAATCAACTTATAATAAGGTGACATAACTCTATAATGTGCAAATAGCTGCTAATTTTGAAAGAAAGAAGAATGCAAGCATTATTCTGTTGCAAAGGCTTGTATTCCAAATTCTACACATCTTTTACTTCATATACTTAAGCCCATTACCTAAACAGTACCTAAATATTTTAATGTCTTTGTGGCTGTTGAAGTTGGTACAATTTTCTTGTCTTTGTGGTATCAATTCATTTTTATACAATTGTAAATTTTATTATTAGTAATCAAATCAGTTAGTCTCACTTTTTAGTTTAAGTTGGTCACTGATTTTATTTAAAAATAACAATAATACAGTTTATGCCATGATATAGTGCGCCTTTGTATTGCTTATTTATTCCAGATTTATACAGATTTGTTGACGTTTTGTAAGATCTGTTTGTATATGGCCACTCAAAGACTGTGAACTTCCATTTAGGCATTAGAGTTTGAAGACATATTCTGAAGGGAATCTGGAACACTACTATTTTGGGGAGATGATGCCAGTGTGTGATTAGAATACTTTTATTTTCTGTAGAGCACTAGCTGCTGTCACTATTCAAGTGCTGGCTCAGGCTTACTATAAAATTTTGCATGGCATGGGTGATGCAAGGGCTCCAAAGATAGCACAGAACGAAAAGTTAGAAAATCTCAGCAGACCTAGCATGGCCACCAATGGCTACCAACACATTTCAGGAACTTGGATGCACCATTTAACCTTCAGCGTATTCCCTTGGTCTGAATTGAAGGAGTTAGATTAAATCATGAAAGTGTGACCAACCCACATGCTTTGAAGATCAGGCTTATATGCAATGAATGAAGTGACTGGGCATGATGGGTAGGGAATGGAGGGCCTGTGGAAAAAGAGGCTGTGCCCCTTCTAAAGCCAATTAGATTCAAGCATTTTAAAACTGGACAAAGAAGGAAATTGTGTGGAGTTGGGAACTGAGCGTGGTCATTGGATTGAATATGTTCTAAGGTCATTTCCAATTCAATATAAGGCTGTAGATTTTTGTTACTATGTAAAACACAATGTCACTTAGCATCTTTTGAGCTCTATATTTGAGCTCTTTTATGTAGTTTTTAGGTTGAACTTTCCTTGGAATTATATAGCAGAATTGAGGGAAAAGTGATGTTTTGATCATAGAATACTCAAATAATTCATCAGTTTAATGTGTGCGTGCGTGTGTGTGTGTGTGTGTGTGTGTGTGTGTGTGTGTTTCTGGGATGTTTCTTTTTTCGTTAATTGACCAGGAATGAGAAGTTTAAATAAAGTACTATAATCCAAGATTAAAATCTGGCCCGTAAAATAGTGGTTAGCAGTTTCTCTCTGAATGGATATTTTCACTAAAAAATTATGTGGACAGTGAGAGTCATACCACCTGTTTATGACTAGCTTTATTACTTTTTAAAATGTACTTAAAAGTTCTGGTTTCTTCTGATTAATACTTTAACTAATATTTTAATGTAAATGCTATTTTATGTAGACAAATGAAAGTGGTAGTTTAAATAAGTATATTTTCTAATAATGTTTTAGCTCAATCAGTTTTTGCCTTTTAAAAAAAAATTCTTTTTACAGTGATAGCATATATTTATTTCTTTTTATCACCTTTTACTGCCTTTCAAACTGATATTTTAGCTAAGAAAATAAGGGTATTTTATCAGATGCTAATGGCAATTAGGCAACAAGCCCAGTGGAAGATGGGAAGTGGGCCAAGTCAATATACTCTAGGGGTCTTATCTATTCTCTTCGGCTCAATTTAAATCAGAATTTATGCCTACTAGAAAATTGAACTCATGACTATAGAGAGCCAC
This sequence comes from Pteropus vampyrus, assembly GCF_000151845.1. Lineage (NCBI taxonomy): Eukaryota > Metazoa > Chordata > Mammalia > Chiroptera > Pteropodidae > Pteropus > Pteropus vampyrus. The sequence continues at coordinate 16,221,471 of NW_011888793.1, forward strand.
ATATGTTATTGCAGTGATAAATGGAGAATTAGAAGGACCGGAAATTTTTATGCCTTTATTTGGGCCCTTCCAATAGCTTCTTTCTTTTTACTTCTATCGCTTTTCAATTAGTGATCATATGCATTTGTAGACAGATTTAAGTTACTTCAGAAATGACCTGTTTTGAGAATGGGTTTTATGTGAGAGGTGTGCTATATCATTATATATCAGGTAATCAGGTATAAATCATGTGTTAGTATAAACTGTTACTGTCTTAAGATATATAATCCCAAATAATGTTTTAAGAGACTTTTGCGTTAGATGTTATAGTCTAGCCATGTAATGATTTTAAGTGTATTCTGTCTATTTCTTTGATAGCCAAGTCAAAACTGAAATACTTGATTGTCAATGTTCAAACTGATTAGAACTTTTTAGATCTGTTCCTTGATTGACCCTCAATATCTGACATTAATAAGTCTCAGCTCTTTTTCAAACATCCAAGATGTCCTCTGAAACCTCCACAATTTGTAGAAAATAAGAATATATAAGTGAACATGTTAGCAGATATAATTTAAGGTAAGCCATACATGGAGATTTTCTAATGATGCTATATATGTCCTATTACCTTGTTTTTAAGAATCATGTTGTTAAAAAAATAGCAGTGTGACTAAGTGTTTTCTTTATTCTCTGTAAGGAAAAAAAATCATGTATGTTTATTTTCAATGCTTTGGTAACATAGAGTATATTGACAAAGTAGATATTTGAAAAACAAACTGAATTATTTATTATTTTTCTAGGCTTAGAGAATTAATGACAAGAATGTCAAATCCTTTGCTTAGCTCAGATTCCCAACATGAAAATAAAATAATGCTAGTTTCTAAAGTGAGCGAGTTAATTGCCACCTTTCTTGTATGTATACCTCATCAGTGGTTCTAAAACTAAGAACACTCAGACTTGAATTCCTTTCATGCAAAAAATATGCTCTGATATGCACTTAACATCAGTTCACCTTTAACATTTGACATTTATTAGTCATGGCTTTCAAATGAAGTGTTTAATTGAAATCAAAGTGCCATTGTTTTTAATAACCCAGAAAGAATGTGTATGAACTATTTTTTTAAATGATAAGACAGCAGAGTTAAGAATACTGTAGCTCCTGTGTGAATATTGCAGTTGTTTGAAAAATTGTATAAAATATTCTTATTATCAAAATCTAATTTAAGGTTTAATGAAGCAGTAATGTTGAGATGTTCACAAAGAAACCAGAATAATAACAGTAAAAATTTAGTTATAGCTTAGTACAATCTAACCAAAATTTTCTGGTCAATTAGATTTGACTGTGTTAAACAGTGACAAACTATAAAAGTAATTAGAAATCACATATTAGTGAGTGGCCAGATGCTGGAGCCTGTTAAAGGCATTTTATGTGCTCAAGGTTTGTCACCCCTTCGTGGGTCTCTAAAACAAAATAGATGCAATTATCACAATTTGTCTTTTTCTTTAGAAGTTTCTCCCTAAACTGTTTAATAAATGCTATTTGTCCCAGAACTTACTCTCTACTATTTTATTTTCCTTAAGAGGCAGCTTTTGCTCAGAGTACAAGACTAATAATAATAATAATAATAATAATAATAATAATAATAATAATAATAAAGTAGTTAAATGATCTAACAGAAGCAATTCAATGGAAAAATAAAACTTGGTACCATACACATCTTCATAACATTGAGAAGCTGTGTGTTTCTAAATCAACGGATTTAAGTAGAGTCTTGCTGCTACTATAAAATCCCATACAAGGGAGAAATAGGAAAAGAACATGGGTGGTGAAAGTCTTGAGGTACTTTTTATCTGTCCTTAAGTACCCATTCCCCACAATGTAATTTCATCAACACAATGATTTTCTAGTTACTCAACTCAGCATGATATTAGCTTTGTTAGGAAAAGGCTCATTATCTACAGGCATACCTTGTTTTATTGCATTTTGCTATTTTGTGCTTTGCAGACACTACATTTTTTTACAAATTAAGGTTTGTGCCAACCCTGTGTCAAGCAAGTCTGTTCCTGTGATTTTTCCAACAGCATTCGCTCACTCATGTCTTTGCACCACATTTTGGTAATTCTCTTAATATTATTTAAAATTTTTCATTACTATTATATTTGTTAGGGTATTCTGTGATCAGTTATCTTTGGTGTTACTTGGGCAAGACCATACACTAGCAAAAATATTATGATTCCCTGAAGTCTCAGAGGATGGTTAGCACTTTTAAGCAATAAAGTATTTTTTAATTAAAGTATGTACATTGTTTTTTTGACTTGATGTAGCACACTTAATAGACTACAATATACATAACTTTTACATACATACATGCATACATACATACATATGTAACAGACTGCATAATTTTATATGCACTGAGCAACCCAAAATCTCTGACTGCTTTATTATATTTGCTTTATTGCAGTGTTCTGTAGCTGAACCCACAATGTCTGAGGTTTTCCTATATTTCTTTTAAGATATGTTTTAGTAAAATCATTGACATATTTTTGGTTTACACTGTATATATCATGTACTTAACCAATATGAAACACATAAAATAATTTAAATAAAATAAATACTGAAATTTTATTGTATTATTTTTGATATAAATCATAATTTTTGCATTATTAGAATCTATCCTTGAAGCTGAAATTATAGCAAATTACTTTTTATATTTTCTTTAAGAATGTTGTATTTCTCTTGGAAGACAAACTTGAAATGGTTTCCTTTTAAGAAATAAAAGAAGAGGAAATTATTCATATAGGGAATAAAAAGTTAGTCATTAAGAGCAAAGTGATATTGTAAAAGGGAAGAACTCAACTCATCAATATTTTAGCTTTGTATAGATAAATCAATTGTTAGATATCTTATAAGTTTTTGAAGATTTTTACATATAGTTTTGGATATAAATTTAAAAGAAATCAACTATTAATCACTTTGGCAACAATTTATTTACAATTTATTTACGTCGATACTAAAAATTATCTTTACACAAGAGGCTTCATTTTCTTATATAACTGAAATAAATCTGTAACATTTCCTTGCAAATATGACGTATTATTAACTTATATGCTTTGAATTTTATACTCGTGTATATATGAAATGCTTTCTTATACTTGAATTACCTTTATAAATTTGTCTTTCCAAGATAATTATTTCTAAATTGATTTTTTACAGCTGAATGTTCACTTTTTAAATAAAGATAAAATATGGAAGTAATTTCTTTTAATTCCAAGATACTTATTTTCAGCCCAAAACAATCTCTTTGACTTTAGATTCAAATACTAGGATGATCAACTTTTAAGAGAGCTAATCTGAAACACTGTCATACCATGCCAGTCCAAAAAACAATATAGCATAGCATGACATTTAATTATTATATTAATGTATGTTGTTATTTTAACATTAAAATGTGAAAAATAGGTCAAAATTTAGTTGAAATTACATATTATTTCTTATTTTTCTGTTACATAATTACTATGATTGAATAAAATAGCAGAATAGTTCAAAGTGATAACTAGTAATTAACAGGACTAATTAAAAAATTAATATATATAAAATATATATTTTTTCTGACTATTGAAATATAATAGACAATTAGTTGCTTTTATTTACATCGTACAAATTTACATTGTACAATTCAATGAGTTTTTTTTAATTATGGTTGGCATATAATAATATATTAGTTTCAGTTGTACAGCATAGTGATTAGAGATCTATATAACTCACGAAGAGGTCACCCCACTTAATCTAGTACCCCTCTTCCCTCTTATATATTTATTACAACATTATTAACTATTTTCCTTATGCTGCGTTTTATATGTCCATGTCTATTTTGTAACTATCTATTTGTACTTCTTAATCCCTTGGCCCTTTTTTTGCTGTCCCCCCAATCCCCCTTCTATCTACTAACCCTCAAAATATTCTCTGTATTTATGAGTGTATTTCCATTTTTGTTGTTGTTGTTTAATTTGTTCTTTAGATTCTGCATGTACATGAAATAATGCAATATTTGTCTTTCTCTATCTGACTTATTTCATTCCGTGTAATACCCTCTAGGTCGATCAAGGCAATCTCTTTTTCCATCCCCTTCCTTTTAGACTGTGTGTGTCTTTCAATCTGTAGTGAGTCTCTTGTAGGTAGCATATGTAGGGGTCTTGTTTTCTTATCCATTCAGCTACTCCGTCTTTTGGTTGGAGCACTTAATTCTTTTCCATTTGAGATACTTGTTGATAGGAATGTAGTTATTACCATTCTTTAGTCCTGTTTTTGATACATGTTTTTTTTTCTTTTTAAAGAAGTCCCTCCAACATTTCCTGTAATACGGGCTTGGTGTTGATAAATTCCTTTAGCTTATTTTTGTCTAGGAAACTCTTTAATCTGTCCTTCAGCTCTAAATGATACTTTTGCTGGATAAAGTATTCTTAGTTGTAGATCCTGGGTTTTCATCACGTCAAATATTTTGTGCCAAACCCTTCTGTCTTGCATAGTCTCTTTTGAGAAATCAGCTGCTGGTCTTATGGATGCTCCCTTATAGGTAGCTAATTGCTTTTCTCTTGCTGCTTTTAAGATTCTCTCTTTGTATTTAATCTTTGACATTTTAATTATGATGTGTCTTGATGTGGGCCTCTTTGGATTCATCTTTTTTGGGACACTCTGAGCTTTCTGGGGTTGCATGTCTATTTCTTTCACCAGGTGAGGAAAGATTTCCATCATTATTTCTTCAAATAGCTCTTGTTTTCTTTCAGGTACCCCTGTGACACAGATATTTTTACATTTAATAGTGTCCCATAGGCTCCTTAAATTATTATTATTGTCTTGGCTTCTTTTTAATTGCCATTCTGATTGAATATACTTGGCTTCCCCATCCTCTGTATCAGTGTTCGATCCTCTTCTTTATCCACTCTATTCCATCTAATATACTCTTCATCTCAGATATTGTGTTATTCATTTCTGACTGGTTCCCTTTTATAATTTATATTTCTATTTTTATGTTTTTTTTCTCTTTGTTAAAGTTCTCACTGAATGCATCTACACTTTCCCTAAGTTCATTGAGCATTTTTATAACCAGTGTTTTGAACTGTGCATCTGTTAAATTGTTTGACTCCATTATTCCTGGATCTCTGTTCTGTTCTCTCATACGGTTTCTGCTTCTTTGTCTCCTATTTTGGCTGCCTTTCTGTGTCTGTTTCTATGTACTAAGCAAAGCTCCTAAATCTCCCAGTCTTGTTAGCACGTCTTTGTGTAGTAGGTTTACAGTAGCACAGTCCTGAGAGGTGTTCAGCTGCAGGCAAAGTTTAGCCTTAGACTGTGTCCCTCTGAGACCACCTGTTAAGATTCAGCAAGCAATCCACAGATGCTGTGTTTATAATTGCCTCAAGAAACCACACCAGAATACGAGGCCAGCTGCCACCAGTGTGAGTCTTGGCACACTGGACTCGGCGAGAGCCCACCTGGATGTGGCCTGGATGGGGCTGCAAGTAGGGGGAGGAGGAATTTCAGGGAATCCTCTAGGCTGACCAACCTCTGTTATCTCGTTTGATGATGTTTCAGCTATCGCGGTGCTGAGTCCGCATGCTGGGAGTGAGGGAGGGCTCAATAGGGGAACAATGGATACTGCCAGCACTTCTGCCCGGGAGAGATCCTCACCTCTGGCCCTCACTCCAACAACTCAGTGTCCCCCTGTAAATCCCTAGTGCCCCGCCCCCACCACCCTGCAGCCAATCCAGTACTCATGCTCAGAGTGAGCAGATCTATTACCGCAAAAGTCCGCTCCCAGATGTCTGCAGCTGCCGGCTCCTGCTACGGCAGTCTCTGTCCCACTCAGCTACTTGGCCCAGGTAGCTTCGTATCCTCTCCCTGTCCTACCTTCTGCCGTTGGAGGTTGATTAATTATTTCTCTCCCTAGTTGTATTGCTTCTGTTCATCTAGATCTCAAGCGACTTTCCTTTCTGTTGTTCTGTGTTTCTGTTACAACTTTAATTTGGTCACAGAGGGATGAATAAAGCCTCTATCATCTATGCCATTGTTTTCAAAGCTCTTAATTATATTTTTACAATGCTTTTTTGTTTGTTTGTTTCATTCTCTCTTCTGAAGCACAATTTATTTTAACAGTTTTTGGACAATGGCATGTTTCTTTCTGTCCCATGATACAGCAAGATATTTTTATTCTTTTCATTTCCTTTTCCAGTAATATTTCTCTGAACTGCAGGCAGCCTTAAGTCATCCTTCTTTTCTTTTAATAGTGAAAATGAATATTGTCACTAAATGAATATGTAAAATTTACTTTGATTTGAAACTCTGCATTTATCAAGCCTTTACTACACTAATTCCTGTTATCAGCTCAGTTCCATAACAGCAAACTAAGTATCCTCTCAACAAAATTATCTGTGTACTTAATGAGTTTATTTCCCAGCAGCAGGTGTTTAAACCTGTTAGAATTAGATTCCAGATCTGTCAATCCACTTTGTATCTTAAAGTTTGTTTTGGTAGACCAGCCGTTTGTCAACCAGATCTTTTGTTTTCATAAACTTACTATACAGGCTATTCCTGTTTAAAATAGCCATTATTTTTTGAAAATTTCAGAGTACATTGTTTGACACCATAAGTTAAACCTCTCTTTCTCAGGGGTAATAGTTCTAAAGTATAGAGATTTGAACTTTTAAAAACAAATTGGATCCTAAATAAATTACAGCCCTAGTAAAGAAATGAGAAAGTGCTCTTAAGCTTGGCTACATTTTTCTGCCCATACTTTTTAGGGTTTTGAAGTAGTCTAAGTGAGTTTTTTCTCAACCTAAACATCAAATAACTCAATTGCAGTCAGTTCATTTTTTTCTAGACTTTTTTTATGGCCAGAGTTCATCAAATAGATTTAGAGATTCAGGACATGAATGTTTATTTTATTTTAACCTTTTTCTTTATTCTCATCTTCAATATATTTCCAATTTAGAGAAGAACCTTACTCTTGTCCCATACTTTGAAAAAATTTATGGGAGGCCAACAATTTTACAACCTTTTCTATGCCTACTGACAATGCTAGCCATCTTGTAGTCATATGTATAAGGAGGATATATTTTCCAATTTCTATAATGTCCAAAATCTCATTAAGTAATATGCTTGCCTACATCACTGCAACCTCTGAATCAGGAAATGTAACTTTAATCGTTTTTATCGAATTATCAAGTGGATGTAAGTTGCATGTTTATTCTTTGTATCCACAAGCTAACACTGTGGCTATTTTTGACTAAGCATTGGTGTCTTTTGGTGAGATGAAAAAAATATTTAACTGATTTAGAAGTACCTACCTGTATTACTTGTTTAACTTTTAACTTTTAAGAATTACATTTTGCATTAAGAGTAGGAGTTACATAGTCCATATCAAAAATGTATTTTTTAGATATGCAGAAAACAACATGGCATATTTTATTAGAGCAAAACTTTTGAATGGGATACTAACTGTAGATTAAACTCAGACCACAGAAGGCCTCTTTACAGATTTAATAGTTCATACTCTGATATTAACTTTTCCATGCATGTAAGACTTGTGGTGATGTGTAATTAACATTTATGTGTGTTTTTATGTATATTTCTAATTTGCCAACCAATTAACTTTCTAGTTGTTGCCTCTTTTCCATTAGAATTTTATTCTAAAATTAGCGAAGAGGTTTAAATGGCTGTATAAGTTTTCAATTTCCCTCCCTTTATAATTTTTAAATTTATTTTCAAATTTTAGATTTATAGTTTAAACTCTTGATTTATAGGGGAAAAGGTAAGTATTGCATCTTAAGATTATACTTTTTATAAGTAAGAGCCCTCTGTGGGACTGAACAGCTATGCAACTTCTGGCAATTAGGGATCCTAAGAAGAAATGAATGGCAGGATTGAAAGGGGTGTGTGCATGCGTGTGCGTGTGTGTGGGAGAGTTTAGAGTTGTTTATACCTCTCCTCTCCTAGCCATTAGTTATCCTTTGTCTTTTTCATCAAAATGACTGCTATGGACTAAATTATGCTCCCCCCAAATTCCTAAGTTGAAGCCCTAACTACCAATGTGATGGTATTTGGAGATGAGGCTTTTGAAAGGTAATTAGGTTCAGATAAGGCCATGAAGGTAGACCCTCATGGTGAGATTAATGTTCTTAAAAGAAGAGATACAAGAGAGCTCTCTTCTTTTCTCTCTCTATTTCTCTGCACTCACATGTATCACACAGCAAGGGAAGGCCATGTGAGGACACAGCAAAAATGTAGTCATCTACAAACCAAGGAGAGACCTGTAACCAGACACAGACCCTGCTGGCATCTTGATCTTAGACATGCAGTTATGAGAACTGGGAGGAAAAAATCTTATTGTTTAAGCCACTCAGTCTATGGTGTTTTGTTATGGCAGCCTGAGCTGACAGTGGCATTCCATGACTTTGTTGAAGTCTCTGCTATTCTGTCTTTTTTAAAGTTGTAAAAAGATAATGGTTTTTAACATGGTATTGATTATAATGGAAGATTGCAAATGTTTGGAAAATGGAGGGTTTTTGTATTTTCTTTAAAGATAGATGTATGTTTTAAAGTACATAATAAGAAGAATATATAGTGGTATAGTAAACATGTGAGTTTATAAAATATAATGAAAACATTTTAAGTTTCCAGTACAGAAATTATTACTTAATATGCTTAAGTAACTTCTTAGAAAT
>NW_011888793.1:16230217-16231952 GCF_000151845.1 Pteropus vampyrus
TTAATCGTTTTTATCGAATTATCAAGTGGATGTAAGTTGCATGTTTATTCTTTGTATCCACAAGCTAACACTGTGGCTATTTTTGACTAAGCATTGGTGTCTTTTGGTGAGATGAAAAAAATATTTAACTGATTTAGAAGTACCTACCTGTATTACTTGGGACTTGTAAAATTTAGGCTCCCTATGTGCTTTCACTTTACCTTTTCCACCTTGCCAAATCCAAAATTCTTTCTACCAATTGTGTAGAATGCTCTGTTTCAGTTATTTACCTCTGTAATCCAGCTGATTGTCGCTTTCCATCTGTCATTGATTAATACAGTTATCTGAGTTATGCTGATGTTGATATTATAAACATTCTCATTTCATTATCTGAACTCTTAGAAACCATGGTCGCAATATTCACAATGTTAAAATTAAATTAGCATTACTTGAATACAAAGCACACAGTTAATCCACAAAGTTAATCCACAAAGTCAAAGACAACTTTTAAAAGTCATGATTACAATGCACTTAGGTTGCACACATGTCACATTACTCAGATTGGTACAACAATGGATGTTCCGATATGTACTACAAATCATCGTTGCCAAAGTCAGTGGTTGAGGAAAAAAACATGAGAGTAACTACTGAAAGTGGATGAGCGATGCCATATCCTTTTAACACTTAATAGATTGTTACTTTTAGCCTCAATTTTTTGGCTGCCCTATGAATTTTGTACTTTTCCTCTAAACTTCTGTAACCATTGCTAAAAAAAATGGGGTATTTTGCATCCTGAGGAGGAGTTTCCTTCAATGTGCAAATTTTAGTGCTTAAACCTGAATAGTGCAAGGCAGACATGAATTGTTCATCACCTTAAAGCCAGTTATAGCTTTAGATATAATTGCAACTCAATATACCTAAAACTTAGTCTTATGTCCCATATACATGCTTATAATATATTTTATATCCTGGTACGCTGCACTGAAATTTTCAAACCAGAAACATAAGAATCATAATATTAAATCTCTTTCTCTTAGCCCCTTTTCTAGTAATTTACTAGGTCCTATGACATTTTAAATTATTTTTCATTTTTTCATTTTATTTTCTGAAAATGGAATGTCTTTACATGCTTACAAAAATTATAAATATGAAAAGATAAACAGAGAAAAATCTGTCTCCTTTCTACCTTGTCCCTTCTTTCCATTTTTACCTAGGTTAAGGCAATCACTTAATAGTTTCATATGCATCTTTATTAGTATAGATGTAAACACAGATACCATTTTTTTTATTGTCTCTTTTGACAATAATGACTACAATTTGAAAATGAGAAGAACGAGCACCATATAGCAGTCAGAGGTCCTTGGCAATTCTGAAATGCATCTAGGTAAATATCGTTGCCTACAACCCTGAGGGTAAGATAATTACCTTGAATTAGGTCCTGGTTCTGCTCTTCTTTGTGTGCCATGGGTTTAGGCTCTATCCCCTGGAAGGATTTCCATTTCCATTATCCTCCCTAATTATAAAGAAAGCATTGGAAATTTGGAAGCTTAGAAGTCTTTCATACATCTCATCTAGGCACAGTCTTTGCAAATGCAACTCTCTCAAAACTATTTTTCTGCCAGTGTGTCTGATTCTATTCAGCTGTATATGCCAAAAGCCAGTTGACTTTCTTGGATATTCTACACATACAATTATAGTTTTATGTTGATTGTAGTTAATAATAATTTCACCACTTCCTTTCCAAAATATATATTTA
>NW_011888793.1:16233997-16241833 GCF_000151845.1 Pteropus vampyrus
AAATTACAGAGCTATTTTCTTAAGATTAGGAATTTAAATATGCTTACTTAACTTAAAGGTGTGCTTCAAAATAGGTTGGTTTAGAATATGAATATTATTGAAGAGCTCGTTTTGGAAGTAAACCTATAAATGTGGTTTTTAATCTTTCTTTCAGTCCTGTCTATTCAAGGGGTAAGGTACTCTCATTAATAATGGCAGCTAAGGTTCTTGAGAGAAACAGGACATGTTTCCTACTTCAAATGACTGTTGGAAATTATTTCCTTAAAATACTTATTTTATAAAACCACAATTGAATAGTTCATCCACAATTTCGATAATCCTTAAGGAATTTCATCAGATTTAAGAAATTTACCTGATATATATAATAGTTAGAATTTTTAATCTAAATATTGGTTTCTTCAGAGTCATTTTTAATACCTATAATTTCAATTACTAATATGTTCCCAAATATGGATCTGCATGTCCAGCTCTCTGCTGTCGCAATTGTAAGCAATAACTTTGTTCATAGCTCCATTGTATAGGCAGAGGTTTTAAGTCTGTATCCTGCTGTGTTTATTGATCTATTTCTTTATAATTCCATATCAGGTAATCGCATGATTCACGAACAGTCTTGAAGGGAAGAAACACATATTACCATCAGTGGGAGATTGAAGTAGCTATGCATTTATAGGCTCTACTAAGAATTTTAGCCTGTCTGTGGTACACAGAATGATTGTGAAGCACCACAGTGAGACTTTTAAACAAATCAAAATTACAGCTTTCTTATTCTAAAATATAAATGTTTCTTTAAGGAATCATTTTGATATTTGCCTAAGGTTGTTTTCTCCTTCAGTTTGAATAAGATGTGAAATTTTCTGAGTACAAATTAGGTGATTAGCCAAGCAGTAGTTACTAATGTTCAGTCTTTGCTCTCAAATGTGCTTTTTTCATTTCATGGCTCTACTGAGTTTCTGGACTTCAGGCAACTTTCAGGCAATGTTCAGGCAATGTTCAGCTATTCTGATGTCACCTCTGCTCCATCTACTGGAATAATCTTTTTTACTATGTACATTCTTTAGCAAAATCGCTATTTTTATAATGGCTTTTAAAGAAAGTTTGTCAAAAGCATGGTGCCAAATAGCATTAAAGTTATTTAGTTAAATTCAGAAATCTCAGCAGAATTAAGATGAAACTATTAAATTAATCCTATTCAGTTGTGCTCAGATACATGCAGCCAGTACTATCTTCTGTCATGGGAAGACAGAGTAGTGCTTTGCACTGAGGGAGAAGCTGATGCATGAGGGCAGAAGAGTAGGTGGATTTTGAAATAAGGCTCATACTGCAGTCTTCAATTTGCTCTGATTTTTGATTTCACAGCCACAGTGAGTTATTTGTTCTCAAACGTGCTCTGACCTCTCATATGTCTCTTTGCCTTTGCCCTTCTTCTTCCTTCTTAGAATCCCAGTTTCAACTTTGCTTATTTGGGAAACTCCTATCTCCTATTTTTCAAGATCCCTGACAGTTCCTTTTATGTGTTTCCTGATACCCCCTAGGTAGAAAAAAAGAGCTCTCTTCTCTGTGTTCCTATAGTACCTCCGATATATTTCTGTTTCAGCGTTTTTCACAGAATAATTGTCTGTGTACCTGTCTTTCTTCATTAGATTCTAACCTTCTTTAAGGCAACAGAATGTTATTGTTACTGTTACTTAGAATCAACTAGTTTTGCTAAGGAGGGGAGGTACTTGGAGATCACTTTCCTTGCAAAGTGCTTGCATTTAAATATCTAAGTCCAGAGAAGTTACAGCAAATCATCTTTGTTCTACATAAAAATAGCTGTAAAATTTTGGATATGTGATGGCAGCAAGACCAAGTACAGGAATACCATGGATGAGACCGCTAATGAGCAGGGCCAGGCTTCACTGAGGGGGTGGGTCATGATGAAGGATACTCTGGGTAGATACCTAGCCCGAGAGACTTTGGCAAGTAGACATGAATTAGGAGCATTTTGGAAATGGGAGTCTATGGCGTATGAGATGTTCATCTTCCCCTCTGACTTTTCTATAAAATGTTCAGTCTCTACTGTTTACTAGTGGTTTTGCTGCTAGAGGATATTTTGAGGAAACAAAAGAGATTCTGTGGTTTTCTTCAAGTCTGGCCTGGGTTAAAAGCAGAGATAACATGCCTGGGTATAGACATATTAATCTGCTTATAATGAAAACCTCAGAAGTAGCAGGATACCTGAGACATAGTGGTACTCAATGAATGAGTTAATAAAGAAATGAATGATGAATTCTTAGCAGAATACAGGAGGAGCCAGTAAAGTAATTGATTTTAACATTTTTTTCCAGAAATTGAAACTTCTTTAAAATTAGCAAGGGAAAGGACAGGCACATAATAGTCTGAAGAGTTACTACAATTATTCTTTGCAGCTGCAGAAAGCTGGAGTGTATAGATTGACAGTGAAGGTGCCAACCAGTTGCCTTTAGATCTCAACAACTCATAGCGGGGACCAGCCAGAGCTCCTGTCCTGTCTCCTTTTTTGGTCCGCTTAATGAGATAACCACAGTGCCTCATTCCACATTTTAGAATCTTTTCTTTCTCTTTTGATGAAATACAAATCTCCCCAGGATATATCTTATCTAGTGTATTTTATCTTTTGAAGGAGACAGCATGATTTAGTTAGTGAAAGACAATGGAGGTCATATATTTGGATCCTTGTGTCAACACTTTCTCACCTTCATTAATTACCTTTAGAGTAATTAATGGAATTATAAGATATAACAAAATATAGCCAGGGATATGGTAGATGCTCAATGATCTTTCTCTTTTCTCCCCTATCTTTCATTTGCATCCTTGAAATTAGAAGTCATCAGCAATATTCCAAGGGTAAGCATTCATAGAGTGAGTGAAGCAGGAGCACTTGATGGTAGCAGCCTGTACACAGGATGAGCACCTGAAAAGGGGCACCTCAGGCTTAGAAGACAAAAATCACTCCTTTCCCACTTTTGCCTAAAGCTTGCCTTTGGGTGAGCCTTTTGCTGTAATAAACTTTTTGGAATCAGAAGGAAGTCTGTCCAGGAACACAGCTTCATGCTCATCCAGTCCCTGCATAAACTATGGAGGTTGCTACAGATTTAATGTCGTGTCCTAAAATTCCTATGTAGAAATCCTACTCCTCAAGGTGAGGGTATTAAGAGGTAAGGCCCATGGATGGTGACTAGATCATGAAGGTGGCATCCTTAGATTAGGATTAGCGCCCTTATGAAAGAGACTGTGAAGAGTGAGTTCACCCTTTCTACCACATGAGAACACAGAGATAAGTACTGTCTATGAATCAGAAATTGCTATCTATGAATTCACCAGAAAATGAATCTACCAGTGCCTTGATCTTGAAGTTCCCAGCCTCCAGAACTATGAGAATTTTGTTACTTATCAGTCACCAAGACTATTTTGTTATAGCAGCCTGAACAGACTAAGAGATGTTTCCACATTGTTGAATGGCTTAACGGTCTTGTAATGTAGATGAATATTCAGTCTGCCTAGGATGGGTTTAACAACTTACTTTCATTTGGATCATGAAAGAAGAGATACTTTTTTCATGCTGCTATACCACTTAGTTTTAAAAAAATAAATTTTAACTACATTTTACAAAGAGATTAATTATTTCCTATTGGGCCCTATCCAGACTGTTTTCTTTATAAAATGCTTATGTCTATAATTTATAACAAGTTTTAGAAAAACATGTGCATGAAAATAATTACGCCAGCAAAATTTCTATCTACTTATAATAGTAGTTTCATCCACATATTATTTTTGTCAGTAGAAAACATAAGATTTGTTTCTAAAGAAATTCAGAATAAACTAGAAAATATGTTTTACATTTATGCTACAAATTTTTTTGTGTGCATTTGGCAGCCAACCTTAGTCTACTGTTTGCATTATTTTATAATGGCTGCACTCAATGCTCTGCTGTTAATTTGCATTCAGTAAGTTTATCTGGAATGATTCAGATGTTTTAAATGTATCTGTTTTTAGATAAGGCAAAAAAGATCATGTATCCTTTTCACAATTTACATGAGATCCAAATACAAATTTATTTGTGCAAACTCTTTTCATGCATTTTTAGAGACAAAATTCTTGTTTCCCACTCAGATTGATGTGAATATGGTATGTTGCCTTAATAATTGGTAAAAATATAGTTATAAAGATGCTGTTTCCTGCTTAAAGTTTTTTTGTAAGCCTTTAGAAAAGAGGAATATGCAAAAGGTAGAAGTAGGAATTGTGTGTATTATACATTTTAATGGCTTAGAGGTTCATTGAAGATTAGTTTTCAATTAAAGTAAATTTTTATCATTAGTGAACAGATCTGTCAGTAGAAGTTCAGACGTAGGGCCAGACCAAATCTAGTAACATGTTTCTTCTTCTATACTGTAAAACAGTAGTCCTCAAACTATTTGGCACCAGGGACCGGTGCTCCTATGAGAATCTAATGCCTGATGATCTGAAGTAGAGCTGAGGCAGTGATGCTAGCACTGAGGAGTGGCTGCAAACACAGATGAAGCTTCCCTAACTTGCCCACCACTCACCTACTGCTGTGCAGCCTTGTTCCTAACAGGTCACGGACCAGCATGGTACCGGTCCACAGACTGGGGGTTGAGGACTCCTGCTGTAAAATACATTAATAATCTTTTATGTGACTAATGTTTTATGGTCTACAAAACATTTCAAGTACTTCTTATTTAACCTCTAATCTCTTGTAAAGTGGATAGAGTGGACAATACTTTTCTTCCCATTTTATACTCATGGAACCCCATTCTCTAAAGGGTGAAGCTGCAGAATACAATGAAAGAGCTGCTATTGGTGCCACGAGCCTTCTTATTCTGATATCTCCCCTACATCTCCATGTTGGTGAAGCCTGTGCATGGCACCACAGTGCCAGTGTGTTTGCAAAGAAGCCTTCCCACCCAGGAGATGTGATGATAGTGATTCCGCAGTGAAATATAAAAAAGGCTGTTAAACTTTCTAACCTAAAAGTTTAGATACATTGGCTGATTCACTTACACAGAGAAATCATTCACTCATTCATTACTGAACTATGATAGGGACTGTGGGCAATACAGATAAATGAGCCCCCAATTTAGCGTGATCCTTGATTTATTTTTGATTTATTTATAATGGAGAATTTAATTACTCAGTTGTGTATAACATCACCAATAACAGGCCACAGGGCTTTGTCAGGAAGGCAGCTATGTGTTCAATATGTGGACAGTCACCAGATGGCCTCTGTCAGGCTCTTGCTGTCATTATTGCTGCTTTTTAGGTGTGTAGGTTAAGTTTATGATGCAGCCATTTATAGTGGATATTTGGCTAGGACTTGGGGTTGGCAATATTGTGAAAATGGGCTTTTGTTCTCATTTGAGGAGAAATTTTCCCATGTCGAAGCTAGCTAAATTATATATACTTATTTTGAATTATATTCAATTGTCTTAGTTATTTTTTAAAATGTACTTCCAATTTTTGCTCTTGTGATTGTTCAAGTCTAGTAAACAGGGGACAAAGAAAAAAAATGATTTCATTTCACACAACCTAGTGTGTGATCTTTTAATTCCTAATGATCCCCATATAGCTGATATAGTATCCAAGTGTTCTTAATGCGTCCTTTAAATATAACCTTCCTTTCTAATCTCAGGTCCTAAATCCTTTCCACGGTAGTGCACACTGCAGTCTGTCACCTAGTCTCACATGTCATACTGTCTTAAATCCCTTCTACTTCGAAAGAAACTAATTGTTTAAGAGGATGATGCTATACCAGAATTAATTTTCAAGTGTTTAGCAGTATCTACCTTATAATGATAATTGCATTTGATTATTCTGATTTGAAAAATTTCATGGAGCTCCTGTTTATGGGTTATTTTATTAAAGCTTGATGTTTGATATTTTTCACATTGATGATAGTTGGAAAAACTAACACATCTGCAAGTTTTAATTGTAACTAGAAGGCAGTAAGCTCCTATTTTAAAAGGAAGTCCAAAATGTAGAATAAAAAATATTTTAATGTCTTATAGTAGAAAAATAATAAATGAAAAATTACTACATAACAAGTTGTGTGTTATTTACAATGTTTTAGAAGCAAATTTTAGAGTGTCAGCTACTTTGACTGTGTTTCAATGGTCATATTTATTACGATTTATCTAACAGAAAATGTAAAGACTCTTTGAATTCTCTGTTCTTTGTTGCTCTTTGCAGGTAAATATTATGTGTAATATTTTAGAAAGTTTCAAATCTCTGAGTCTATATATTTCTAATATATAGTCATATATATCATGTATTTTAAAAGCCCTATTGAATTTTTCTATTTTTTTTTTAATGAAAGAAAATAATATATCCAGGGGAAATAATTTGTCTGTACACGTATCTTCTAATTTATTTGAGACCTCCTTACATATACATGTATTGAGTAATTTAAAATGATTTTGAGGTCACTCTGTTACATGAAGAGCATTTTTCATTTGTAAGTCTGACATTTAACATGTAGTAATTTGGAAATGTCTTTTGTAATGATATTGAGACATATTTTTGAAAGAAAAGAATAAGTGAATCTTTATATTGTCCCAGACTACAGGGATAATATTTTTGAAAGAAAAAAATTAAAATTCTGTGTATTGTGAAAATACATACTCATGCATGGTTCCCCCACTATTTTATAGGAAATACTAAACAAAGGAGAGAGCGGAAAATTGGGAAGAGGGAGGATAAGAGTCACATAGATTAAACAATGCTTAAATTCGCCGTTACAACTATTTGAAATTAAATGCCCTGCTGGAAAAGATTAGAAGTTAAGTCAGATCTTTCTTTTTTTATTTACTTGGTATTTAAATGCTGAGGGGGATATAGTCATGTGATTGTAGTAATAGTGCCAGGATAGAAGGTCATTTTTTGTTTCATTCAAATCTCAAAATGACTTTTCGGGCTTCCGTAATTTCATGGATAGATTACTGACACTCGTCTTGGCTAGATGACCTGACAAAGTACAGTTTAAGCTTTTGATATTTGGCAAAATGAGACATTGGCTTTTGATTTTCTTTGTTATATATACCTGGTGAGTGCAATCTAAAGATATTTTGAGATCTTTACATTTCTTCAGTTAGCATATCACAGTCACTAATTTATTTGTGTTCTATTTATTTATGAATGTAAACAAAGCATAATATGGCTTTGAATCAGTTTGTCTTCCTGACCTTTTGAGCCAAATTTCCAATGCTTGGCATGAAGTATACTTGAAATAAACATAACTTATATGCGCAAATCAGATAATTGCTCACACAGCTACCTAGCAATTAGTTACATATTGATTCAATTAGCTAGATGTACAGCTAATTTGGGGTAAAGAAAAAAATATTTCAATTCCAAATGAGGACAGCCTAACATGTAGCTTAGTGGTTAGTTTCACTTAGGATAAGAAATCTTCATTCTCAGACAAATATTAGAGTTTGAGCATAATTTTAGTTATTGAGAGTAGCACACAAATGGTCATTTGTTCTGGTTGCACATAGCAGTATTCTTGCCTCAGATCTTAGAAGAAATGATGGCTTTGAGGAAAAATGGATCATTTTCATGTTGCCTTTTCTCCTCCCATCTTATTTTATATATTTATTTGTTTGTGTGTTTATTATTTCAGCTTTATTGAGGTATAATTACATGTAAAATTGTAAGATGTTTAAAGTATACACAATGATGATTTGATATACATTGTGAAAGGATCTACCCTAATTTAGGTAATTAACACATCCATTGCCATAGTCATTCATTCATTCATTCATTCATTCATTCATTTATGGAGAGAACACTTAAGTTTCA
>NW_011888793.1:16243053-16244537 GCF_000151845.1 Pteropus vampyrus
TATATTATATTTATATATATACACATACACATACACACACACACACACATATATATATAGCCAAGATCAATACCAAGGAACTTACCTTCTTTATTTTCATATAGAAGTTTTAGGGTTTCAGGTCTTATGTTCAAATCTTTGATCCATTTTGAGTTAATTTTTGTGTATGTTGTAAGATAGTTGTCCAGTTTTCTCAGCACCATTCTTTTCAAGATTTTTTTAAAAATTAATTTTACTGGGGTAACATTGGTTAATAATTACATAAATTTTAAATGTATAGACTTATGGTATATCATCTGTATATTGCATTATGTGCTCACCACCCAAAGTCTAGTCTCCTTCTGTCACCGTATATTTGAAACCCTTTACCCTCTTTATCCTTCTCCACTCCACTTTTCCTCTGGTAACCACAATACTGTTGTCTGTATCTATGAGTTTGTTTGTTGGTTTTATATTCCACACATGAGTGAAATCACATGAAAAGGTTTTTGTCCTTTTCTATCTGAATTATTTCACTTAGCATGGTACTCTCAAGATCCATCCATGTTGTTGCAAATGGCAGTATTTAATCCTTTCTAATAGCTCAGTATATATACCACATCTTCTTTAGCCAATCATCCACTGAAGGACACTGAGGTTTTTTTTACTGTCTTGGCTATTGTGAATACTGCTTCAGTGAACATAAGAATACACATATCTTTACTAATAAATGTTTTCAATCGGGGGAGGGGTATAAATACTCAGAAGAGGGATTGTTGGGTCAGATTGATAGCTTTATTGTTAATTTTTTGAAGAACCTCCATACTGTTTCCCATAGTGGCTGTACCAATTTACATTTCCATCAGCAATGTATGAGGACTTTTTTTCTCTACATCCTCTCCAAAACTTGTTATTTCTTTTCTTATTCATAACTGCCATTTTAACAGGCCAACACCATTTATTGAAGAAACTATTATTTAGACATTGTATATTCATAGCTCCTTCATTGTATATTAATTGACCATGTATGATGAGTTTATTTCCAGGCATTCTATTTTTTTTTCCTTTGATTCATGTGTCTGTTTTTTATACCAATACCATATTGTTTTGATTACTATAGCTTTGCAATATAATGTTAAACCAGGAAGTGTGATGACTTCAAGTTTTGTTCTTTTTTCTCAAGATTGCTTTGGTTATTCAGAATCTTTTTTGGTTCCATACAAAATTTAAGATTGTTTTTTCTATTTATATGAAAAATACCATTGGAATTTCAATACCGATTAATTAAATTTATAGATTGCTTTAGGTGATATGAACATTTTAACAATATTAATTCTTCCAATTCATGAACACAGGGTATCATTCCATTTATTTGTGTCTTCTTTGGCTTCTTTCATTAATGTCTTACAATTTTCAGGGTATAGATCTTTCACCTCCTTGTATAAATTTATCTCAAGTATTTTACTCTTTTTGAAGTAATTTTAAATGGTATTCTTTTCTTAATT
>NW_011888793.1:16244587-16246706 GCF_000151845.1 Pteropus vampyrus
TTACTATAGCTTTGCAATATAATGTTAAACCAGGAAGTGTGATGACTTCAAGTTTTGTTCTTTTTTCTCAAGATTGCTTTGGTTATTCAGAATCTTTTTTGGTTCCATACAAAATTTAAGATTGTTTTTTCTATTTATATGAAAAATACCATTGGAATTTCAATACCGATTAATTAAATTTATAGATTGCTTTAGGTGATATGAACATTTTAACAATATTAATTCTTCCAATTCATGAACACAGGGTATCATTCCATTTATTTGTGTCTTCTTTGGCTTCTTTCATTAATGTCTTACAATTTTCAGGGTATAGATCTTTCACCTCCTTGTATAAATTTATCTCAAGTATTTTACTCTTTTTGAAGTAATTTTAAATGGTATTCTTTTCTTAATTCCTACTTTTTATAGTTTATTATTATTATTATTTTATATAACACAACTGATTTTTTCTATATTGATTTTGTATCCTGAAATTTACTGAATTCATTTTTCAGTTCTATAGTTTTTTGGTGGAATCTTTAGGGTTTCTATATGTAATATCACATCATCTTCAAATAGAGATGGTTTTACTTCTTTCTTTTCTGTATGGATGCTTTTTATTCCTAATTTTCCTAATTGCTCTGGATAGGACTTCCAGTACTATGCTGAAAAAGATTAGTGAAAGTGGGAATTCTTGTTTTGTTTCTGATTATGAAAAGAGGAAAAGCTTTCAGCTTCTTCACCATTGAATATAATGTTGGCTGTGGGTTTATCATATATGACTTTTGTACGTTAAGGCAGATTCCCACTATAACCGCTTAGTTGAGAGTGTTTATTGTGAATGAATGGTGAACTTGTCAAATGTTTTTTTCTGAATCTGTTGAGATAAACATGATTTTTATCTTTCATTTTGTTAATGTGGTTTATCACATTGATTAATTTGCCCACGTTAAACCATTCTTGCATCCCTGAAATAACTCTCACTTATCATGGTGTTTAATTCTTTTAATGTGCTCTTGAATTCAGTTTACTAACATTTTATTGAGAATGTTTACATCTATATTCTTCAGGGATATTGGCCTGTACTGTTCTTTACTAGCAGTGTCCTTGTCTAGTTTCAGTTTCAAGGTAATCCTGACCTCATAAAATTAGTTTGAAAGTGTTCCCTCCACTTCTATTTTTTGAAAGAATTTAAGAAGGATTGGTATTAATAATTTTCTAAATGTTTGATGGAATTTCCCAGTAAAACCATTTGGTCTTGGACTGTTTTTAGTGGGAAGTTTTTGATTAGTGATACAATCAATCAGTCAATCAGTTGATTCAATCTCCGTACTAAAAATTGGTCTGTTCAGATTTTTCTATCTCTTTATGATTCAGTCTTGTACATTGCATGTTTCTAAGAATTTATCTGTTTCTTCTAGGTTGGCCAATTTTTTGATGTATAATTGCTCATAGTAGTCTATTATGATCCTTTGTATTTGTGTGGTATTTATTTGTAATGTCTTCTTTTTCATTTCTAATTTATTCGAGTCCTCTATTTTTCTTGATGAATCTAGCAAAAAGTTTGTCTGTTACTTACCTTCTCAAAAAAAAAAAAAACAGCTATTAATTTTGGTAATCTTTTTCATTGTCTTTTTTATCTTTATTTAATTTATTATTGCTGTGATCTTTGTTATTTCTCTCCTTGTACTAACTTTGGGCTTTGTTTATTTTATTTATTTTTTCCTACTTCCTTGAGGTATAAAGTTGGATGTTCACCTGAGTTATTTCTTTGTTCATAATGTGGGTTTTATTGCTATAAACTTCCCTCTTAAAACTGCTTTTGCTGCATACCATAAATTTATATATGTTGTATTTCCATTTTCATTTGTCTCAAGATATTTTTTATTTCTCTTTTGAGTTCCTCTTTGATCCATCGGTTGTTCAGTAGCATGTTGTTAAACACTAGTTTTTTGTGTGAATTTTTTATTTTACTTTTCTTGTAATTGATTTCTAGTTTCATGTCATTGTGGTTAGCAAATGCTTGATATGATTCAATCTTCTTAAATTTATTAAGACCTTTTTTTGTGGCCTAACATATGATCTATCCTGGAGAATGTTCCAGGTACACTTGAGAAGAATGTAAATTCTCCTGCTTTTG
>NW_011888793.1:16246756-16259989 GCF_000151845.1 Pteropus vampyrus
TTTTATTGCTATAAACTTCCCTCTTAAAACTGCTTTTGCTGCATACCATAAATTTATATATGTTGTATTTCCATTTTCATTTGTCTCAAGATATTTTTTATTTCTCTTTTGAGTTCCTCTTTGATCCATCGGTTGTTCAGTAGCATGTTGTTAAACACTAGTTTTTTGTGTGAATTTTTTATTTTACTTTTCTTGTAATTGATTTCTAGTTTCATGTCATTGTGGTTAGCAAATGCTTGATATGATTCAATCTTCTTAAATTTATTAAGACCTTTTTTTGTGGCCTAACATATGATCTATCCTGGAGAATGTTCCAGGTACACTTGAGAAGAATGTAAATTCTCCTGCTTTTGAATGGAATGTTCTGTAAATATCTGTTAAGTCCATCTGGTCTAACATGTTGTTTTAATCCAAAGTTTCCTTATTGATTTTCTATTTGGATGATCTTTTCAATGTTGTAAGTGCGGTAGTGAAGTCCCTTACTATTATTGTTTTGCTGTGTACTTCTCCCTCCAGGTCTGTTAATATTTGCTTTATATATTTGAGAGTTCCTATGTTAGATGCATAAATATTTACAAATGTTAAACTCTAATCTTAGATTGTCCCATTTATTATTATATAATGATGTCTTCGTCTCTTATTACAGTCTTTGTAATATTTTAATGTATATTTTGTCTAAGTATAGCTACCCTAGGAACATATTCCATTGTTTCTTTATTTTCCTTCACTGTCTGTTGTTTTTTTGTGTGTGTGCGTTAGATAAACCAGAAACCTCTCTAGTCTTGATGGAGTAGTCTTGTTGAGGAGATCAATGTTACTGTTCAGTCCAGCCCTCTCTTTTGATGTCTCTCAAAACTTTGTGATTGTCCAAGCCACAGTCTTTATTCTTAGTAACTTCTAGTAGGTGGAAGTGAATCAACCTATTTTAATATGGGCATTTTCTTGTTTGCCCAATGTGTAGGAGTCAGTCATCTTGTTTCTGGATTTGTTCTAGGTAGAATTGCTCCACATGTAGCTTTAGATTAGGATATCCATGAGAGGAAGTTAATTCAGGAGCCTTTTGTGTTGCCCTCTTGGACTAGAACTTGTACACTTTGCCTCAGTAGTTCATGTACAGTTTCTGGCTATGAAGCTTGGCAGAAGATAAAACTACAGGTTCTAGAAAGCCCCTGTGACCCAGCTGTGATTTTATGCTGTATCTTAACAAAAATCACATAAACTTTTGTACCTTACCTGTAAAATGAAGGAGCACAAGGTAATTGTTAAGAAATAAGAAATCGAGTAAAGCATATAGTTATCATAATGATAACTATCATTTATTGATCTGATTACTGACTACCAGGTACTCTACTAAGTAATTAAGATACATTCTCTAATTTTTATTCTCTTTAAAACACTTCTAAAATGTATTGCTTTGTTTCGATTATACAGATTAGTTTATAGTTTATCTAATTTGCCCAAGATCACACAGCAGAAGAATTCAGATTCTAACTTTAGTTAGGCTAGCTCCTGAGCTCAGCATCCTTAGCAGATACCCTCTACCTGTTTCACCAGAACTTCACACTGAACAGTTGACTTCATTAAATAGCTCCTTTCTCTTTTCCCTGGGCTAGGACTTAGTCATTCTCAGCTGTTAAGAGAGAAAAAAGAGCACAAAAATACTTATTATAATTTTGTTTTTTTTTTTTAATTCAGAGTGTTCTAAGTCAGAATTGGATCCCCATCATGGCTAGACATTGTAAGGAGAGTCATCCTGTGACAGTTCTATAGCATAAGTTTCTAATATACTAAAACTTATTTAGAAAATCAGATTGATGTGTGCCGTTCATTAAATACCAAGTAGTAACTTTCATATTTGCAATAACAGTGCCATTAATGAAAAAATATCATCTTAAAGTTATAACTTAAAAAAAAAATAAAACCATTAAAGTTTTGAAAAACTTTTTAAATTATTGAACTGTATCAGTATAATGTATAAATTGTTAATAAATATGTGTAATTTATAATGTAATATCTGAACCACTCGATATAAGAGAGTGGTTCCAAATAATGACTGGAACATAGACATGGCCATGATTTCAGGGGAATTAAGCAATAAACAGTTAACTTTGTCTCTAAATGTGTTTCTAATTTTTAAAATACCATGTTTAATTTTACTGTGAACAATTCACTAAAACATTGGCTTGGCCTGATTTTATTGTATTAAATGTCTACTATGATCTATAGATTTGGCTATATTTTAAAAATATTCTATGAATTTGATTTTCTAATTCTGTGCAAATGAATATCTGAATATAATAATTAATATAATGAAATCATAGGATTCTATGCACTGGAGCAGATTATTAAAAGAGAAAAATGTTGAAGTAGCATTTATCACAAACTCATTCTTTGACTGCAGCAGAGAAAGTTCAATGAATGCAATGTATCTAGTGTTAATGGGGTAGAAAATGAAAAATACCTATGAAAATGGTCAAGTTGATGAGAATTGCAGGGTGAAAATAATTTGAAATTGGATTTTTTTAAAGATCTATACATCAGTTTTCTTGTTTTCACTTCTGTTTAAAAATCTCAAAAAAAAAAAAAAAATAGATCTCAAACTGTCTTAGAGCCACAGCATTTTAGAGATGGTTGAGACTAAAGTTAACTAATTAGCTTGCCCCTACCCCTGGCTTTAAATTAGGAAACAGAGGCTTAGAAAGAGAAAATAGAATAATTAAGCTTTTAAAGAAGAAAAGACTTTGAAAGCCATCTAATCCAACCTGTTCTTAGTGATCCAGTGAGGCTGAAAATTTCTTAGGAACATAGGGATAATTACTTATAGAGCCAGGGGTATCCACTAGCCCTCTTCTTTCTACTTTCTACTATTTTTATCAAAGTTTTTTTTATTAAACATCATTATTCACTTATCTGCTGAATTCTAAGTACAATTAACAGATGAGATTATATGTACCATAATTCATAATCTTTTACTTGAATTCACAGTTTTAATCTAGGTAACTTTTGTGTACCATATATGCAATTCTCTTTCCTGAGACTTAGAAATAGAAGACAAACAAAAACACATATGATAGTGCTGTTAGGTAAAGGTTTAAAGTTAGTTCTTAAGGATAAATTTGTAGAAACTTTAATCATTAATAAAATTGGTCAACACTAACTTTTGAGTTAGATAAAGATAAGGACAAGTACTCTGGCAGTGGTTGGGGGAATGAAAAGGAGAGAAATAAGACCAGTGATGAAGCAGGTAGCAGGAGACGTGGTAGTCTTCTTATAATGTTAGTCTTATAAGTGGGAGCTGTGAGGGAAAATTTATATGTATGCTGAAAGATAATCTAAAGCAAATTAGGACAAAAATTTGTCATAGGGAATTTGGAAGCTCTACATGTAAGATTACTTCCTACCTACCTTGTTTCTTTTCTGTTTCTATGATAGCATGAAAATAACACAAAGAGGCATTAAATGGCCAGGAAAATAAAAGTCAAACAAGTGATTTAATTTGGCCTAGATTTCTCTCTGTCTCACACACCGACACACACACATGCATACACGCAGATTGGCTATTCAAAAATTCCGTATTGGAATCTACTTAAATATATTAGATATTATACTAAATGGAAAAGATTATTTAATATTATACACATTTTTATAAAATACTTAGACTTATAGTGTCATCTAAAGAATAAGTTTTATTACCAACATGGATGGAAAAATTTTTAGGTGTTTATCTTTTGACATTAAATAATAGTATTTTTTTTCTTCCTACCCCACCCCTCTCAATCACTATTCTCATCTCCTTACATTTGGCCTTGTATGAATAGGTGGGCAGTTTCCTGTGATTGTGAAATTTTCAGAAACTTGCCATTTTTATTATACGAGCTGAAACGTTGGGGTAGGAGTAAACTCTGGTTATATTTACGTTTTTTTCTAGGTTAATTGACAACAATGCTGTTTAAGATAGAGATTCTTGAGAATAAATCCATATTTATTTTTGAATGCACGATATAAGGCAGCTTTGTAGATGACATAGGTTTTTATATTATTCAGAAGAATGTCATTTTTTGGCAAAATGATAACATGAGAAATTGTATTATTTTCTATCACTTGAGTTTTCACACCATACAACACCTGCCTGCCAAAATGAATGTGATATCCTCACCTAACAGTGTTACAGTGAAAGAAGAAATATGAGGAGAGAGAAAGACCCCTGGAACTGTGCACCAAATTAAATGAGTAAATTACTGTTGCCAGATTGAATGATACTCATACACAACACTCTTGGGAACAGCAACCTTAATTCTACTGCTGGATCTACTTCAGGATCATTTCAGATAAACGTCCTTCAATAGTTTCAAAGGTTTAGGCATTTTGTCCTCAAATTGTTATACTATTAATGTTATTTCAGAGACAGCTTGAAAAAAGAGAGACCTGATTTCTCTGGGGAAAGTCTCTTTTCTTTACTCTCTTCTTTTTTATCCCTTTTGGCTGTTACTATGCAATGTTTGCATTCGGTTCTGATATGATGACTTATTGGTTCAGTTTTGCTTTCCGGAAGTTAGTCACTATTCATTCCTTAGATGGTGTCACCTAGACAGACTCTTTCTGGTCACTGTCCACTGGTGGTGTGCTCAGTGGTAGGCCAGAAGAGCTGAGGCTGGCTGCCTTTGTTAGGTCTTACCCCATTTACTTCAAGAGACAGCTTCTGATGTTGGGACATGTTTACATAAGTATCCAGGGGTTGACTTTCTCTTGGAGCTTTTATTTTCTGTTTCTATTTTTTCAATTCTCCAAAAATAGATTATCAGTAATATCTAAACCCAGAGTAACTTTCTTACTCATATATATATTTCTTATTCATATATATATTTATATTTACATATAATTTTTACTGTGAAGTTTCTGATATAGAGCTGAGTGAATGAGCAAAGAATGCATTAGCAGGGAAGTGCAAAGATTTTGGCTCTATTCAAATTGAAAAGTTTGTGGTTTCAATCTGGGCCAGCAAATAAAGGAGGTGCCATTAGAAAAGAAATATAGAAGTAAAGAGACCTATTAGAAGCCATTACCTTAATTCTAGTCTGGGGTATTTGATACAGGTTATGTAACAGTTCTAGGAGAAACAAGTCACCTAAACAAGCTGGCGAAAGTGGAAAAAAGAGAAGTCTCAGAGTATACAGAGAAACTTTCTGGCAAGTTACTATTTATTTGCTTTAGCTTTAGCAATTTTATCTTGCTTTCTTTGAGTCAGAGGATGATAAATTTGTTTGGAGAGGCAGTGTTTTTCCTGGCAGTACATTCAGTGAGGAAATCATGAATACATTTATAAGTAAACATAATTAGATAATATAAGGGTATAATAATGTCTTTAACTGGAAGGTAGTATAATTTAGTGGTTAAGAAAATGAACTTTTGAGTGAGAAAAATAAGTTTATGTTTTAGCTCTGCTAGTTACTGCCGATGACCTTGGGCATGCAAGCTTAACTCTGAGCCTGTTTTTTTCATTTATAAAGTGGTAATTATAACACCTAATATAGGGATATTGTTGAGTGGATTAAGTCAGATAATATAAAACATCTTCTCCAGTGATAGACTCAACTGGAGTACTTAACTAATTGTTGTTATTACCATTATTTAATTATTTGCAGGTATATTTAGTAGCTTTTTAAAAACATAATCGTATTTTTCTCATAGAAAAATTAGGTACATTACTAAATCTTTGTCTATAACATGAGCAGGTTATGGAATATGGTTAAAAATTTTTTAAATCTTCTGATTAATCCCAAAAGTCTTGGTTACCTTGGTGGAAAGAATTATTTAATAGTTATCTCAAGTATTGCTTTATGCTATGGTCAAAAATCAGACATTTGATTAAAGTATATTGGTTATTTTAATATAATTAGACCTTTAAAATTCTTTGGTTATTATATCCTCATTTCATTTTTAATTTTTTTGGTATATTTTTCAAGAAAAACTTTACATTTGAAATTTAGTGCTAATTAATATAGTTTGTAGTATGCCTTTAATTTCATTAATTTATCTCTATGGGTTATTTGGTTTCATTTTTGAAATTTGGGGTTGAATGAATAAAAAGAGTTTATTTTTATGTTTTATTTTGTTTAAAATAAAAGAAATAAGAACTATGAAATAGCATATGACCACCTTTTTGGCTCTTTGGATAGGTTTCGGGAAGATAGTGTTTTAATTTTAATTAAAAAAAAGTATTCTATATTATTTCCTCAGTGGCATTTTTTTTGTTTCTATGGTTTTATTGTTTTTGTCATTGATATTTGTTGTTTAAATGAATTATAAATTGATATTTGTATTATACTGCTTTTAGAAAATTTTGCCTATAACATTGTTTATATATTATATATGTGTGTGTGTGTGTGTGTGTGTGTGTATATATGTGTGTGTGTGTATATATGTGTGTGTGTGTATATATATCTATATCTATATATATATATATATATAAATGTATTTTTTTCCATCCCTTAGTATGATGTAAGCTAAATCTCAGAACTGTTTAACATGCCGATGAAAGAATTTTCTGCCACTGTGGTTTGAATGAAGTCACGTATTAGTCAGGGTTCTCCAGAGAAACAGAACCAATAGGATATATAGAATTATATAGAAAGAAATTCATTATGAAGATTGTCTCATACAATTATGGAGGCTGAGAAGTCCTACAGTCTGTTGTCTATAAACTGGAGCCCCAGGAAAGCCAATGATGTAGTTCCAGTCCAAACCCAAAGGCTTGAGAACTAGAGAAGCCACTGACATAAGATCCGATCTAAATGTAAAGGCCCCAAAACCAAAGGGCCAGTGGTGTAAGTCCTGGCCAAAGTCCAAAGGTTAGAGAACCTGGAACACTGATATTCAAGGGCAGGAGAATATCAGTGTCTCAACTAATCTTTCTTCTGCTTTGTGTTCCATTTGGACTTTAAAGGAACTGAAGGATGGCTTAGTGAGGGGGATCTTCTTTACTTAATCTTCTATTCAGATGCTAATCTATTCCAGAAACATCCTCAGAAACACCCCAAAATAAAGTTTTATCAGCTCTCTGGGCAACCTTTAACCCAATCAAGTTGACAAATAAAATTAACCATCACAGGCTATAAATTGAATTATATATAAAAGGTTCTTTTAAATAAAATATTACTTAAGTATATTATTAGTATGTCTATTCATCTATTTTCCTTAATATTCCAGATATTTTGAAATGGGACCAAAGGTGGACTATTACGATATTACAAATTATTTTTCTTTTCATGTTATTAGGCCTTTAATTTTTCCATTTTATATTATTTATACTCAACCATGAAAACAGCAAAGAAATGCACAGAAAGTGTAAATTGAATGCTTTTATATGCTCAGTTTTCTGTAGTAACATATTTTTTCTTTTTAAGAGAAACTTCATTTCTTTCTTTTAAAAGTAGGTATAATTTTCTTCTGATATTTTATATTTTCTTTTATTTCTTTCCTCGAGAAATTATTTCAAAATAGCTAAAGTCTTTATTCCATGTCTAAACCCCGTTGTCTCTTCTCTCTTACTATTGAAATTTAAAATCTTTTGCTTTTCCAATAACCAAACTTTAGAAAATATAGGCCTCCATTTTTTTCCATAATACAAAAATTATCTATAATTTTCTATGTGTTACAATATAAAAATATTAGATGCCCATCTTTAGAAACTGCATATCAATGATAACATTTTTTATGAATTCATATGTAGAACAGGAAGTAATCTGCTATGTCATATGTACATGGACAGTCACTTGGCAAAATCATAACTGATATGTAAAAATACATATGCATGCATTGTTTTAAAGGAACTGTACAAATAATATACAAGCTTGCCTTTGAAGAATATTTTCGTTGTGGGTTCAAAAAGGAAATAGAAATGATATTAGATTTTATCTATGTTCATAGTGTGTGCCAGTTTGGACTAGAATCTAATATGTGACAAAAGAATGATATGTAATCATTAATTTGGATCGGAGTTAACAAATGTTAAGATGGTAATTTGGTTAAAAAAAAAAAAAAAAAAAAAGCACTGCATTGGAGGTCTGAAGGCCTGGAATCAAACTCTATGTAAACTTGGGTGATTCTGTTACTTCTTAACTGTGAATAGGTGAGGTTGGTAATATTTTATAGGTTGATGGATTGTATGTATTAATGGAAAAGCAGTTCAAAATACTAGTTAATATAAGTCAGCAGGTTATTTTTATTAAGGAATACAAAAGTTATAATAGGAAATAAATGTTTTTCATGTTGTTTTTACATACTTAAAATGTTAACTCAAGTACTTTTCTCTTTTTATTAAATTTATTTGAGTGACATTGGCTAATAACATTATATAAGTTTTAAGTGCACAATCTTATATCATCTGTATATTGCATTGTGTGCTTACCACCCAAAGTCCAGTCTCTCTCTGTTAACCATACATTTGACTCCCGTTCCCCTAATCTTCCCTCAAGTACTTTTAAAATTATTTTTTACACGTTTTTCAAAGGTACATTTTGTAATCAAACCCTTTTGTTAAAAGATGATACACTTTCAACATGAACAACAAAAATAAATGATAAAATGATTTTTAAAAATGATTTTAAAAGAAAGATGATAAATTTCTTTCTGGGCCTTGTCCAAATGAGCATTAATTTAGAATTTTTTAGCCTGAATTATTGAATTTCTTTTGTTGTTCAGATATCTGGGTGTCTGTGTTATTTTGATTATTCATTCATTGTGATATTTTAATTTACTGCATTCCTGGAGCCTAGCATTCTATTGGAGGTCAAAGATGTAAATGAGAGGCAAAGCTCCTCATCTCTAGTTAGAGATCTACAAACATACACAAATAATTGAAAGACAAAGGTTAAATTAAAACCAAAGCATAATAAGAACACCTCTACCTTGGTATGAGGTTGGGTGAGGCTTTAAGATAGGAGTAACATCAGAGGTGTGTATTAATATAAAATAATAAATTTCCATTGAGTACAATATAGAGTTCTACCCAATACCTAGCGCAATAATAGAGACATGGTTATTACTGAATGAAGATAAGATGGGGTGGGTAATACGCCGATGTGCAAAAGCATGCAAGTACATGGCTTATTTAGAGTGTAGGGAGACACTGGATATTGCTAATACATAGATATATGAGATTTGGTAAGAGAATAAACCAGAAATAGACATGAAGAAATAGTTTGGAGATTGATCATAAGGGCTTTGTATATTTTACTAAGCTGTTTAGAGTGTATCTTACACAAAAACCACAGCCAGTGGAGGTTCCACAATAGGAGAATAACATCTATGAACTGTTACTTAGAAAGGTGCATGTGACGATAATGCAAGAAGAGAAACTACTGGAGAGACTCTTGTAAGAATATAAGAGAATGAAGCTCTGGTAGAATTTTGGAAGGAGTTTTAAGAGAAGTAGAAAATTCCGGAGATATTTCTAGAGTAAAACTGACATTTCATGACTGACTGATTTTAGAGAGCAATGGAGAAATAAGGAAAAGATTATTCACTCCATGAACATGCTCAGCCTTTCATCTACAGTCTTGTAAAACCTGCATGGTTAGACATTGGTTTAGGCATAGGGGACACAGAGACAAATTGGACCCAATGTTTGCCTTTGTAAAGCTGACTGCTTGGTGTTTCTCCTAGTGAGATTTTAGTTTTGATGATTATGACATTAATTGATGAGTGCTTTTCTGATATATAACATAAGACTAAGCTTTCCCAAAATATAGAAATTAATCATTGGGTTAAGTTCACTTTCTTGAAATCTTCAATCTCTTGTCTTCGATATTTTGATGTCACTGGGCTGGTATGCTACTCTCTGTTTCTTCCTAAATGACTTAGAAAAAAAAAAATGTGTGCAGGGTTTTTTTAAGAACAATTTATTACTGCATTAGAGAGAAATAGAAATGTATTACCCCCAAGATTTTCATTGCAGTTTGCTTTCGAATATTTGTAGGTTCAAATTGAATAGAGAGGTTGTTAATTAGTGTGCAGATTTTTTTAATTGTCTATAATAGGTAGCTAATTGATGTTTTCCTTAAAGAATGAATTTAAGGAAATGTGATTTGAAAGTGGGCTGTTAATCGCACTGTTCTAAGTAGTAGATACTATTGATTGAGTAAAATAAGCAGTTTTGATTGTTTGCAGGCTTTATTCTGGGAAACTAGAATGAAATGGTGACAATAATTACAAAACTTAATGCATGATAACTTCGACCCAACTCTGAGTGTATTTTGTAAAAATTAACTCATGACTTGATGTGATCTGAAATCTTCATTCTGCTCCTTCATCATCTGCCCACTGCAACCTATTCACTGCCCCATCTCCATTCCTCCCAAAACTGTTTCATCTAACCCACAGGTGCTTGCTATTGGAATTCTTTTGCCCCACAAGTGACCCTTTTTTTATGGAATGTGACAAATAGGTACAACTACCTTCTGTGGCATCCATGTGATTCTCCAGAAACTCATACATCCTTGACATTCCAGACGATGGAAATATAGGCTGATCCACTGGTATGCCCTGTCTTATCTCTACTATCTCTCTTCAATGTTCTTTTCCAACTGCTTAGGCTGGCCCTGAGACAAATCTACTTGTTAACTGCCTAAACAAACATCTAATCAGGTAATAAAATGTCTGAATCCCTTTCTTTAAAGGAACCCCATATAGTCCCTCAGCATTACCTCTACATCCTCCTCTTGGCTTCAAGGAGAGACAACAGCTTCTCATTATGAACATGGATTCCTCATAAGACAGAGGACAGGAGGCTAGATAACAATCCTGTTACTTCGCAGATTCTACAGAGGAGATCAAGTGATGGTGATAGCAGGGTCAGTTTTGCCTCCTTATAGTAAGCTCATGTCTCGTCCATATTTAGGCTGCTCATAGACTATTCTCTTTTAAACATGGAGTACATCTTTGACAATTCCACACCAAAAGAAAAATTCTCACATAGCATCCTGTTGCAGATATGTACTTATATACACACCTGCATACAAATGGATTCTAGATACCCTTTGCTAATCACAAAAGTAATAGAAAAGTAAACTTCTAAACAGTGAGAGAGCACTCTCTCAGAGAGCTTTGGGTTTCACTTTGTCCAACCTCAAGTTAAAATCTTTAAATTATATGCAAATTTAGTTTAACGATTTTACAAATTGGGGTGTTTGGTTTTCACTTCAGTTCTCCCAAATAGAAGAGTGAGACTGCTCTATGCTCATACACAGAGAAGTGTCAACTGTCAGTTAAGAATGTGCACGTGCCCTCTCACAATGCCCTAGTGACACTGTTGTGATTATAGTCTTTTTAAGAAAACAGGAAAGTATATAAAAAAATTTAATGGCTTTATTGAGATAATTTATATACACTTATTTAAAGTATACAGTTAGATAATTTTTATTATATTCACAGAGTTGTGCAGTCATTAACATGATCAATTTTAGGATATTTTTCTCAACGCCCCCTGCACCCCCCGCATAATAATCCTATACCCACTAACGGTCATTTTCCATCTTCTCATCTTTCCAGTTCCTGGCATTGCTAATCTAATTTCTACCTCTAGAGATTTCATAAAAATAAATTTATATAGTACATGGTCTTTTGTGATTGGCTTGTTTCACTTAGCATAATGTTTTTAAGGTGCATGCATGTTGTAGCATGTATTGGTATCTCAATAATTTTTTTTTTAATTATGGAATAAAATTATAAATACATTATAAAAACTCTCTGTTGCATATTGTGTTCTCCACAAATAAACCGAGAGGAAGAATTAGGCATGCAAAAGGTTTATTGATGAGTAGCACCTGTGAAAGAAAAATAGCAGAAGCATAATTGTATAGGAAGGTTGTCATGTCAGACCACAATGCTCATCTCCTAATGGTGTCCCCCAGAACAAAGATTGCCCATTAGAGGAAATGGCCGTGCTTTTGTACCATTACCTTGCATGGGGGTTGGCCAGGGGCTGTCTTGAGAATAAATGCTGAGGCAAAGCCAGAGCCTCTAGCTGTTAGCTAACCACAGTCCTTCCAGCTGGACAGCAAGTTTGTTCTTAAAGGGCAATCTGAATGTCACATCTCTGTAGCAGACATGGATAAAGTAAACATCTGTTTAAAAGAGGAACTTCAGTTATCCAGATGTGCACTCTGAGAATAATAGATTAAAAATAAGCCTCCACTACATATTCATCTATTGTCTTCTCTCCTTCAGCAGTTAAAAAACAGAGGTTCTCACCTTTTTCCTTTTTGAGTCGACTTTCTTCAAATAAGAATCTTTATACACCATGGGAGCTCAATAAATACTGTTGATTGACAGACCTAGACAAACAAGACAAACATTTCTTATTTGGAACTAAAGTCTTCTTTTTGTTAACACTGCTGCTCCACAGCTCTGGAGCCACTTTTTATTGAAATCTTCTTATGAATAACATTGAACCATATGCTCTGTCTAGTCCCTAGGTGCCTGAAACCTTCACGAATTCCACATACCTCATTGTGAACTAGGAAACTAACCGGGTATGCCCTCAGCTATAAAATTTGCCACTCAGAAAACTACATATTAGTAATTTGAGAACCTGTAATGATGCATTGTTCCTGACAGATGATCTAATCTCTAGGTACATATTGCTTTCAGTTTTACTTATTGATGATGGAAGAGATTTCTCTCATTTCTATGATGGATCTTCATATGCTTTTAATGAATCGTAGTAGCAGTATCATAAAAATTAAGAAATTCCATTGATTCAGTTATGAAGGGCTTCATTGCTCACCATACATGATAAACCTGCATCATTGTTTGCACATAATATACATATTTAAGGACATAATTCATTTCAGAGTACACAGTATGCTGTTTGATAATAGAAAAAGCCTTTAAATTTTTTTAAAAAAATCTATTTGGGGCAAAAGCAATGGAAACAGCTTTGTAAAATAGTGGAAAGCCATACATCATGAAGAATTTAATTAACTAAAGTTTATTGCTTCATACACTTTAATTTTGATCACAATAAAAATAAATGATTATGTGCCTTTAAAGTCAACTATCTTAATCTTTTCAAGGAATACTGTAATCTCCTTGATAACTTGGACAACAGCCTAGAAACCACTGTCCTACCTCTCTGTAAGGAACATATTTCCCTATGAAATATACATTAAAGAAATATTTTGACTAAAGCATACATGTATTTCATAGTTTATTTTAGCTAATTTATAGATAGTG
>NW_011888793.1:16260944-16263297 GCF_000151845.1 Pteropus vampyrus
GGAACATATTTCCCTATGAAATATACATTAAAGAAATATTTTGACTAAAGCATACATGTATTTCATAGTTTATTTTAGCTAATTTATAGATAGTGTTAAAAAATTATTATACAACCCTTTGCCACCAAGCGTCTTCCTTCGTCTTCTGATACAAAGGCATGGTGGAAATTAACAAATAAAACTGGAATTCAAGTCCTTCACATGATTAAAGAGTTTGCAAATATTGAAGAAAATATATTTATACTTGAAACATCATCAAATATTAGAGGCAGAAAAACAAAAATGCGTTTCCTGAGGATGATGAAAGTCAAATGCACTTGAGCAACACTACATACCTCCTGTGAGAAAATCATAACTTGACTGTTAAATTGCACTGTTCTTTCTGTCTTGATGAGATATTTGATTTCTTGAAAGATTGAAAGTTAAAGGAATGAAAAATATAGAAAAAGATATCTCAACTCTGAACCTATTCTTTTCAATGTGAAGCTTGGTCCATCTACTCTTCTTGCAGTTTGAAATTCTTCCTTCCACACGTGCATGTATATGCACACAATTCTCCATCTTCCCTTCATGGTTCCACAGTTTTCATCTTCAGTTTTCTTGTGAAAAGTTGGCAGATGTCTATGGGGAAAATTAAGATGATCTTTTGAATGCCAGGAAGTGATTTCGAAATAAGTATGCAGACTATAGTATTGTTAGAATTAATATACATATCTATTAGGGATGATATGGTTCTGGCTTTCCAATGCTGTACCAGTCACATAAATAGATTTACAACCCGTATTGAGCAAATACTTGTTATTTGCATATTGGTGCAGTGCTGGGTATTATTCTATGTCCCAAGTGGAGAGACATTCCACACTCTCTGTGCATTCAGAGGACGGATATATACTAAGTTTTAAGTGTCCCTAAGAAGAGAGGACCTAAAATTGATTAAAGGGGAAATATAGCATGGTCAAGATAAAACTCGTCACATAATCTATCTTGAAGCACGTGATATCTATTGTGTATAGAAGCAGGCAGAACCTTAAAGTAAATGTCTTGAGTTAAAATGACAGCTACATTTCAGCTAAGTGTGAGGAAGAGCTAATACAAAGTTAGAGCTATTCAACTTTAAAGTATTTTTATTCATTCAACAGATGTTTAGTGGGGATACTCTACACCAAATTTCGTTAGTATATTTACATTTAATACAGAAAATATACACTTCCCATCCTTGGAAGCAAGACGGGAGTGAAGAGCTAAGTAAACCAAGATGAGTGTCTGCCAATGATGTAGAGAATGGCTCCCTGCATTGGTTAGGTTTGGATCAGATGTCTCCAGTAATCTCTCACAGTGCTGATTTTCAGTGACCGCATATTATGTAGACACTGGTTAGCAAGGCAGTGTGTGTAAGCGCCATAGGTGAGGTATAAAAATAAGTTCTGTAGGAGTTAAAGGAGAGGGAAACGCTTCCTTTTGAAAGTAATCTGAAAAGGCTATGTAGCAATAAAAAGAGGATTTGAAGTGAGGTTTAAAGTGTGGGTAAGACTTTGTGTAAAAGAAAATAAATGGTCTAACAGGAGAAAAAAATGAGTGAAGAGTTGTGGAGACAAGTGCTCAATGTGCTCAGGAGGGAGAGTATTAAGCATGTTGGTCACAGTCATGATTTTTGTAAAGGAATAACAGGGATCTAGGCTAGAGAAATTGGCAAAGTCCTTACATAGTCATAAGAGAATGCTGCTTCTTTTCTTAATGGAAGAAAAGAATACATGTGTTCATTTGTTAATTAATACAAGAGTTTTATGCCCTGAGAGACAGATCAGCATCGCTATTTCCTTTTCCAGCATCACTAAAACCTTAGATATATTTGAGTCTTTCTTCCTTATAGGGAAATGTGAGAATAGATATTCATTGTTTTTAACCGTCAGCTGCTGTTTTTGGTTCACTGCTGGGTTAACAATTTACTCTTATTCAAGCTCTTGAAGTACTAGATCAAAAACAGAGGTTAAGTAATGAATAGATGATCCAGAGAGTAGCATTGCTCCTGAGTACAAGGTTACTTTTTAATCAAGGGTGTTCTCTAAGTGAAATACAGTTCAAATAGCTAGAAGGTAGAGAAAGAACTAGCGCATAGATGTATGTGTGTGTGTGTATGTGTGTGTATGTTTAATAGATTAGTTCTCTTGATTTTCAGTGGTACTTTTACTGCTACACTGGCTTCTACACAGTTGTCTAATGGGCAAAAATAACTTCAATATTTGCAATGATACAAATGACACTAGAGGATGAAAACTTTCAGAAATCTCTTTATATATATTTATATGCATATGCATATGTTAAATGCACATGTGATCATTTTTGTGAACTACTC
>NW_011888793.1:16263347-16270062 GCF_000151845.1 Pteropus vampyrus
CACTAGAGGATGAAAACTTTCAGAAATCTCTTTATATATATTTATATGCATATGCATATGTTAAATGCACATGTGATCATTTTTGTGAACTACTCGCTCGACTGAGCAATAATACAGATAAATTAAGCAATGATACAAATGCATTATATCATATTTAAGGTGAAGGTACTTAGGGGTCTCTTAGTTGGTTTTCCGCTATTTCTTAGATTTCATCCACATTGTGTTTTCAGGTAAAGATGAGCTGAACATACAGATGAACAAAAACTTTTGTAATGCTATCTAATGGAGTCAATGTTTTGTTTTCCATCCATAATTTTTAAAATAATTTGCTTTATTTTAAACCCGTATGCCTTTGAAATGGCTACGTTTAAGTGTAAAATGGAAAATGTAGTTTTTATGATTTCTTACTTGAGGATTCTCAGCTGGTTGGAGCTATTTACTAGCCTTTATTGAATGTCTGTAGTCTTTGCTTTTTTTTTTTTTTTTCCTGGCTTGTCCTCTATAGAATTCTCTGAATTTCTGCTGCAAGTGTATACCTGATGAAGAAGACGAGGATTACTTCTTTTCATGAACAGCCCAGTGGATACTGTCCTGGAGTTAAGGGGTACTGCACTCTGTACTGAAGGATATGGCTAAATCTTAGCCAAACTTGACCCTTTGCAGAGCTTCATCACTGAGATAAGAGTCCTTTGTACTTGATGCAGTCAAATTGGCAGGCCTGGCAAACTGCTAAGCTGTAGGCCAAATTCAGCTCACAGATCTGTTTCTTTAAATCTCCACAGGGCTTTCACTTTTTTTTTTTTTATTTTATTCTGAATACCTTAGTGAGTACTACAACTCCCATATTTGTTTCTTAAGCTATATATATATTCCACCTACAGCCATGCCACCCTGAACGTGCTGATCTCGTCTGATCTCAGAAGCCAAACAGGGTCGGGCCTGGTTAGTACTTGAATGGGAGACCGCCTAAGAATACCAAGTGCTGTAGGCATTAAAATTATATATACATGTTCCTTGGTGGTTCTGATGTACAGGCAGGGGTGAGAATGACTGTGAGAGTACTCCCCTGGATAAAATAAAACTTACTATATTAACTACACAATATACACTAATTCAGGGCTTAGACTGTTGCAATAGTTATCAAGGAAAATAAAACCTTCAGTAAATAAACAAAACCATAAAACCTATATTGAATGATTACTATGTGCTAAGCATCTCATGTGTTATATTATTTAGTTTTCATACTAATGGAACATTTTTTTGTTCCCTTCTTGGTTTCTCGACCTTGATCTCTATTATATATCTTTCTCACTCTGCACATACCAAGGCCCTCACTCTTAGTCTCCTTACTCTGGTATATTTTCTTCATAGTAATTTATTTTTCACTGAAATTATTTTACTTATTTACTTTTTTGTTGCCTTTTCTTCTGGAATGTAAGCTCAATGATGATAGGTCTTTGTTTAGTTCATTCCTATATTCCATGAACCTAGAAACTGCCTTATCTTCAGAACTGAGTAG
Organism: Pteropus vampyrus; assembly: GCF_000151845.1. Lineage (NCBI taxonomy): Eukaryota > Metazoa > Chordata > Mammalia > Chiroptera > Pteropodidae > Pteropus > Pteropus vampyrus. The sequence continues at coordinate 16,264,867 of NW_011888793.1, forward strand.
ATCTTTTTAAATTAAAGAATGTCTACACATTTATTATTGTCCTTAACTTCCTATCTTCTTATGTCTTCTCTGAATTTTTTCCTTTTGTTTAGAAAATTTTAATATTTATTTGAAGCCAGTTTTTTAGTGTTTTTAATGGGAGGGGGGCGGGAAACTACCACATCTTCATATTTCCAAAATAGTATCTCATTATTTCTGGAGTTCTTATCACCCAACCTAGATTATCCTATTATACAAGATTGATTTTAAGATGAATAAAATGCATAATATAAATTTTTTCCTTGTTTTTAAACTTAATTACAATTATCTAATGGTAGCTTTGTATACGTCACAGAGGTATTGTTATGATTAATGTCTGTTTAGTAATTTCAAAATAGTAAGTCACCCTAAACCCCTAAGGGAAAAATAGTTCTATAAATATACATGATTAGTAGTATAGTTTTCTTATTTATGGGCCACAGAGAGAAAATATCTGTTCACATTTACAAGGGTATTGTTGAGATTAATTAATTAATGTTTACAAAGCAGTCAGAATGTGGGGGAAAATACATTTTTCTTTGCTATTTAAAGTGTATTTTAAAGGTGAAGAGGCAAATTGTGTTTGCAATTTAGAATTTACTTATTTATCTTGAATATTCAGATAAATTACTGTTTTGCACTTGTCCTCTGCAACCACACATGAGGCCCTTATACCCTTTTCACTTCTGTACTTGGGCAGACATTATAACCCTCTACTTTTTGTTTCAATAAAGTGAAAGTAAATGGTCAGTGCATACTATATTATTTCTCCTTTCCAAAGCTAGCTCATTCTGGAAAACATGCAGATTATTTTATTGCTGTTTTCTGTTTTCTTTGTTGACACGATAGACGTATTTTGTCTTTTGAATATGATTTTTTGATTCTTGACATTTTGTTTCTAGACAGATGAGGAATTGATGCTCCTCTTTTGGCTCTTTACTGTGACTATTACACATGACTTCAAACTGCTGCATTTTAACTGAGTGGATATTAAGATGTTGACTCTGAGAAAATAGGATGCACACTAAAACCATGTTGTTTTCCTCTGGTACTTATTTATTTTGTCTTATGCTGTTTGAAGTTAATTGAAACTAGGTATTCATGATTTTTTAAATGGGTTGCAACGTGAATTTTGGTTCTAAAGCTTGTCAGAGTACTCTACTTCCCTATTCAAGTTCACCTACTCATTACCTCTGTATAGCTGTGTTTTCAGTGGATTACAGCAGGCTCTCTTCAGTTGATATTGACCCTTTTCCCCTAATTAGTACATATTACACAGCCAGTGATTGTGTAAAGGCACAGAATTACATGATAGCTGTGCTATCTTTATACCAATTTCTAGTTAGTTAACTGATACCAAAAGGCCAGGGCAGAGCCAGGAACTCCAGTTAAATTAGCATTGAACTGCAATTTGATTTTTTTTTTTTTTTTTTTGCATAACCCCTTGCTTGGCAAAAAGCTTTACAGAAAAAGTGAAATTATGCTTGTTATTCTTATGGAGAAGAATGATTAATCTGTTCTATATTTTTCTCCCACACCCTTACTTATTCCTCCCTCTATGACAAGTAGCCCTAAGATTTTTTTTTAGTTTTCTCTTTTACTTTGGAATTTTTTTTTTTTTTTTTGATAATAATGCATAACAAATTTAGGGAAAGATAAGACATGTTGATGAGGAGAGATCAGGTATAAAATTGAATTGTAAAATTATATAAATGGCATAGGTCCTTGATGGGTTAAGGAAACACAGGTTTATTTGAAGGTTATTTGAAGATAAGGGTTATGTGCCGCTATAGTAATAAAGACCAAGAGAACATAACTCAGCTTCTCTCCGTCTACCTTCCCTCCATCTACAAAAACTAAATTTGCTTTTTTTCTTCTCTAGTCAAATAAATATAGATATTTCAGTATGACGTTAGAACATCTGTCTAACCATGCCATTGTTATACATTGTATAAAAATAATTCTACAAATCAGAAAAAAATAAAGTTCAACTTTAACCGATTAATATATTTAGCTTTATATTGCTTTAAAGACCCACATAGAGATGAGATGACATCTTTGGAGGTTAGAGTTGGATTTGAATTCTTTAGAGATGATGAAATTTTTAGGTGTTTTTATTCTTTCCTCCAAACTGACAAAATATTTCACAAGTTAAGGGAAACATTGAAAGTGTAATGAAAACACCATGCCCAAGACTGCATAAATGCATCTTGTTTTATTTATATTTCTGGATTTTGCAAAGCTAAATTATTGAATTTCTTTGTTGTTTTGACAGAACCATGCTTAGCTAACTTAATAATTCTTTTAAGGTGCTTTTAAATAGAGCTGGAACTACAGAGACTAGAAGGCTAGAATTATGCCTCATTTAACACCAGGCTTGCCAGGAATGTGCTTTACTCTCTTGACCTCAAGATTTGTTAATTAGTTAATTTGTTATTTTTCACCTTTAAAATAGTTCAACAGAAAATGGAAATGCATTGCCATATACATTTAGATAAACATTTATACCTCTACAAAAAAATAAATCACTATGTAGCTAACTAATCTGTAATATATACAATTATTTATTTGTTTTATGTTATTAACTTACTTATATTCATGTAAAATAATATCACCTACTTCTATTATTATTCTATAAAAAATATTCTCTGCCTGGAGTCAGAGTGTTGACTCTTAAAAATTGTAGAATAGAAAAAAGTGTATATATGAATATGCAGCTTTGATGATGCTATCAGAAGTGTGTGGTTATCTAAAAAACTCTTATCACATTATGTGAAGATGAATCTTCGCAGTACAACTCAGCTTTTGCTTGAATAGCCTATGTCTGCTTTTATGTTTTGTATCACAAACCATTTTAACTTAAACAGAGTCACCTAAAATCTGATTACTATAGACCACGTACCCCGAGAGTTAGCATAGTGCCGAATGGAATGATGTAAACTTTTGTAGAACAAATGTATTAAAGATGTGATAGTAAACTTAGAGTCATATTGGAAGTTTGTCGAAAGGGGAATAAAGCATCAAAATTGAAGTCATTGAGCAATTTTAGCAAATGTTTGTGGGTTCAATATATTGAAGGTCTCCTAGGAGAGAATGACAGGTTTCACTGAAATCTCCTTATTAACTAGACAAAATGTGATAAATTCTTTATGCCCAGGCAGAAATTTCTTTATTCAACTTGAGAATAATTCTTTAACTCAGAATTGCCAAATGATTAGTTCCTTGTTTGCCATGAACCTTATTGTCTATACCCTTGTTCAAGCAATTAATCATGCACTACCTCGCAATGTTTTTTCTTGGATTGTTGCCTTGTATAGTATTTAACTCTTCTGTTGTTTATGGCCTCATGTAGAATATATTTACAAGTAAATTACTGAGGCAGGAAACAAGGTGTTAATGTGTGTGTGTATGTATCTGTGTTAATGTACTCTGAACTCAGTAAACATTAAGAAATATTGCAAATTTGATAGTATTTTGAAGAATCCCAGAAGACAAAGCACTATGAAATAAGGTAGGACCTCATAATATCCACTAAAAGAGTTACTGTTGTGTAATTATGAGAAAAGACATAGCAGATAAGAGTTGATCCTCACTCCCACCTCCCTTCCAAAAAATTGAAAACATAAGGGAACCTGTAGACTTGGAAAGAACTGTGAATTGGTAAATATTAACTGGGAGAGGGGAAAGGGTTAGCTCAGTAATTTGCAGGACACAATCACAGCACACTGTATTCTAAGTACCTAAAGCTTTCAAAGCCTTGGAATATATTAAAGACTGTATTAAAGAACTCTGCTTATCTAGGTTTATCTATGATCAATCTGATTTCCTTCAACTGCTAATTTGATTTGGAGAAATGTGTATTATTTCTGGTGATAAATGAAGAATGGGTGAAATAAACAGCAAAGCAGAGGGATATTGCATCTACAGTTTTAAGAATCATTAAACATTAACTTTAGACAACACCGTAGAGAAAAGTGATTTATCATAGATTTCCATGAACAAAATTGTCTGAGAAGGCAGTCTAAAACATAGAAAGGAAGTCAATGTACACATTAATAGAAGAAAAGGATTGCTATAGGAACAAGTGTGTAGCATTAGAAGCAGACTCATATTCTGCATAAAAAGATGATCACTATAAATGAACAGATAAATTATATTAGAAAATTGGCAAAAACTAAATAATTTAAGATGTGTATTTGCCCCTTCTCAGCTCAGGTAGTGCAGAAGCAGCTCATGGAACAAAATTACACACTAAGCATTGTTGGACAACTATAGTTATTAATATTCATCTTATCTTTGGAATAGGGCTTAAATATACTTTTTAAACCCAGTCAGCACAGAAATATATTAAAGATAAACAGGGAATAAATCTTTCTGAATTTTTATAATATTAGTGATAAACTTGAATGTCAATTTTTTACTATAAGCTGAAACTTCGTGTGTTTTCTCAAACTTTGTGTGCTTTCTCAAACATGTAACCTCTGACATGTCTCCTTAGCAGCATGAGTCAGTCTTGAGCAAAAAGGGGATACTTGACAGCTTCTAAAGTATTTGTCCCTACCTCAATCAGAAAATAAGAGGTAGATTTACTTGCTTAATAAACAAATCAGTAGTTCAAAATCATTTTTAGAGTATTTGTGATATGAAGCTTAGATAATAGATAAATAGATAGAGGATAGAACCGTATAGATAAATATCTTTATTGCTCTCTAGGGCAGACCAAAAAAGAGATAACTGTGTCTTTTGCTAAGTTCTTTGAATATTAGTTCTGGCCCTATCATGAAAGACTGATAGGCATTTTTTTTTTTTTTAACTTTCTGAGGGAGAAAAAACAATTAGAAATTCTAAAAGCTTGACTTTAGCCAGAGGAGCCTCATTGGAATTTGGAATCTTAGATCCAGCAAAATACAGCAGCAAAGTACTGTGAATGGTGACATTATTGGGTGATATTCATCACCTAAATCTATTTTATTAGAGAACAGACAAAGGCATGGGAATTAGGAAAAGGCCTGTAGAGTGCTTACATTTTTAATATTATGAAATGGAGGTGAACCCAATACAGAGTTCTACAAAGTTGAACAGCGGATGCAATGGAGACTATCCTGCATCGGTATCAATCCTGGGTACCCAGATTATGGGGGCCCCTCTTCAAGTTTAGGATATTCTAATGCAAAAAGT
>NW_011888793.1:16270112-16321560 GCF_000151845.1 Pteropus vampyrus
TCAGAAAATAAGAGGTAGATTTACTTGCTTAATAAACAAATCAGTAGTTCAAAATTATTTTTAGAGTATTTGTGATATGAAGCTTAGATAATAGATAAATAGATAGAGGATAGAACCGTATAGATAAATATCTTTATTGCTCTCTAGGGCAGACCAAAAAAGAGATAACTGTGTCTTTTGCTAAGTTCTTTGAATATTAGTTCTGGCCCTATCATGAAAGACTGATAGGCATTTTTTTTTTTTTTAACTTTCTGAGGGAGAAAAAACAATTAGAAATTCTAAAAGCTTGACTTTAGCCAGAGGAGCCTCATTGGAATTTGGAATCTTAGATCCAGCAAAATACAGCAGCAAAGTACTGTGAATGGTGACATTATTGGGTGATATTCATCACCTAAATCTATTTTATTAGAGAACAGACAAAGGCATGGGAATTAGGAAAAGGCCTGTAGAGTGCTTACATTTTTAATATTATGAAATGGAGGTGAACCCAATACAGAGTTCTACAAAGTTGAACAGCGGATGCAATGGAGACTATCCTGCATCGGTATCAATCCTGGGTACCCAGATTATGGGGGCCCCTCTTCAAGTTTAGGATATTCTAATGCAAAAAGTAAAAACCAAAATTAAAAACAGTAATTAGGTGGAAAGAAACCAGGCTTTTCTTAAACCCGTCTTTGGGAAGAGTTTGAGAGGTTTGTGTTATAGGGAACAGAAAAGCTCCTAAAAAAGTGAACTAGGACTTAGGTAGAGATTACGAAGAGCCTGTACAATTCATATCTTTTTGGGTACTGGAGACTTATTGTGTCTTCTACTACTGCATCATTGTTATTGTAAAAACACTGTTTTCATTAACCCGTGTTGCTTCATTTCTTCCATCTGGTGGCCAACAATACATGAACAGAACACCAGGACTGGAAGAGAGGACAGCTTATAATATTGCTTTGGTGGCTCCTAGGGATTGCTGTAGTTGCTACCTTTGGGTCCGATTATACTGTCAAGGAATGTTAAGTCACCAGACGGTGGCTAGAGTTGAGTGAGGAGGGAAGAGAGAGTCAACCGACTCTGCAAAGTATTACTGAGTCAGCCTGCCTAATTGTGACTTAACAAAGATGTTAAGTAAATTATTTTAAAATACAATTATTTGAGAAAGCTGTGAAGCATCCTAACTATATCTATAGCTCTCACCGAGAACAATGTTGTGAAATGCCTCCTAGAAATGGTTCTGAGGATTAACAGAGAACTCATTAATGATTAAACAAAACAAAATAAAACAAAAACACCTAGAAGATGTTTTGAGACCAGTATTTAAGGCTGTGAGCAAGACCTGAAATGTAAGACGTAGATTAAAGCCATAGAGATGGCTTTAGAAAACTGCTTTCCCCCAGTAGCCAGTATTATAGCAACAGCAGGGAACACCAAAAATAACAACTGCTAAGCAAAGTAAACCATGGAATCTGTTGCTGAAAGATGCCAGTAAGAAACAGTGTGGAAGCTGAGCAAAGGTAGAGATACAACCTCTGAGATCAGCTGTCACAAAAGTCCTGCTGTGAAATGCTGGCCACCAGGACTGATTTGGGAGGCCTCAGATGGAGTATTATGGGCCGAGGGTATCTTGTCACACAGAGTGTAACCTCTGACATGTCTCCTTAGCAGCATGAGTCAGTCTTGAGCAAAAAGGGGATACTTGACATGCCCCCAAAACTAGAGACTACTCTCTTTCAGTGTACTCAAGCAAGGAAGCTGTCTGACACTTTTATATGTTCCTGCAGGAAGCCAAGTAGAATGTTCTGGCAGTCATAAAGCCTTGGGCCCCAGTTTTCTGCTAGAGAGTGTAGCCTTGGAAAGAGTCAAGATCATGAAAATATCCTTATTTGTTCTGTTCCTAATATTGATGCTACAGCTTATTATAAAATTGATAATTTGAGTGAAGCCAATATGACAAACTTCACCTGACTTGATTTCTTTCCCTGTTCTCCATTATGTTGGATAGTACAAACAGTAATTGTCAAAAATGTGCAAGAAGGGTCATCTTGTGTTTTATTGAAATATATCAGTATGAAGAAAAATAATTTGTAAATTATTAATATCCTAATGTAATAATGTATACTTAACAGATAGTCCAAATAATGTTGACAACTTATTTAGAATCAAGGAAATGTTTTCAGTTTTATTATTATTTATCGCAGTTTTGTATTTACCTAGCATATGCTCTCTGATAGACATTGATGAAATACAGTGTACATAGAAACAAAAATACCATATAGGAAAATATAAAGTATATTTTAACTCACATTGTGAGTGTTGGAGTTTGACTTTAGGATTCATTAGTTTTGGAGTAATTAAGGGCAGTGCAGGAAAAGGTAGTTTCAAAAGCAATGATTGTTGAAACAGGAGTTTCTACAGCCGCTGCATCTCAGAAAATTGCCTGCATGAGATAAAAAACTTGTTTTCTGAGTGTTTTTGTTTTGTTTTATTGTAGTATTTTGGACCCTTTCCATGAAAAATTCTGATAAAATGCAGTTGATACACATCCCAGACCCTCACTTAGACTTGGATAACCAGGACCCTGTCTTGAGCTACCTTCTTCCCAGACCCTTCTCTGGCCATCCTTCCACTACACTCTTTCCAAAGGGAAATGCTCAACTGGGGCTTGTGTCTGTCTTCCTCCCCTGATCCCCCACTCTAAATACTATACTATTGGTACCAGGGAGCCAGAAATTTTCTGCCCCAATTATACTCCTATCATGCTTCCTGGCCCTGCTCAGGATCCTTTCAGTATTTGTCTTGGGAGGACGGGGCAAGTGCAAGGAGGAACAGATAAGGCTAAGATGCAGCTTGTTCTCTCCAGGCATGTACCAGGCTTCTGTTTTTTTCCTGATGGAGTAGGGTGTGGGAAGAGAACAGGGTGAGTCTGAGGGCTGCTCCTGGCCTTGAAAATGTTAACAAATGTTCCTGAAACAAAAACAAAAAACTATCACAGTTATCTGGGGATCAAAATTAACATTAACTTGTTTATGATTAAATGAAGGGGAATTAAGATTGCATGAGCTAACTCTTAAAAGTAAATGAGTTTATTTTTCAAACAGCATTCTTCCTTATTAAAATATTTATGTTCATATGAATATGATATTTACTTGCCAGTTGTCAATACTTATATCCATTGAATAATCAGAAAATTGTATAAATCTATTATTAATCAAATCAGTAAAAGTAAAGACAAGCAAGCAAACAAACAAAAAAAATCCCAAGATCAAGCCATAAGTAATGCAGTCCTACTATTTTCATATAGCTTGTATCTAATTTACATGTTTTATAAAAATTAAAATAAGGCTTATAATTCTTTCTATTTGTTTTTATCCAGTCCTAAAAGTATTCTGTTTACCCAGGACTAGCTTAATCAGGTGTTTAGTTAGCACATCTTTATAAGTAGCTACTCAAATAATTTGAATGTAATATTTAGGAATTTATAATATAAGTCATTGCAATACAAAGCATCAAAATGAAGGAAATCTAAAATAATTTTGGAAGTTATAAAAAATAACTTAGAGGTTGCATAGGAACTTAATATAAAGAAAATTTCAGTTGTCTAAAAGGCAATTAATTGAGGTTTGTGGTAAAGACTTTGGGGCGAGAGAACGTGAGAGAGAACAAATAAGAATCATGTTAAAGAGTAGAAATTGATGGTTCAGCAATCCATTGTATGTAAGAGACAAAATAAACATTGGTAGAAAACTTTCATTTTATACTGATGTTGAAATTAGACAGTGGTACAGTGAATGATCATGAGAATACTGGGTAATAAACAGCAAACAGTGAAGCCTTATCTGGTTTGAAAGCAGTATCTGAAGTAAAAAGAAAATAATGGAAATGATATGATACTACAGAAATATAGACAGCAGAATAGTCACCATTTATATTTCATTCAACAAGTATTTATTGAATACCTCCTGTGTGCCTGGTACTGGGCTAGGGACAAGATGCTTCAGTGAATAGAACAAAGATTCTTGCCCTTTGTGGAGCTTGCATAAGTGTGCTTAAACCCAAGCTTAATGTTCAGTTCCCTAAAAGATCCATATTTAGTGTTATATTTTTCTAAATATTCATAAAAGATATGTATTATACACGTAAGAGGACATAGATCTGTCCATCATTTAAGTAAAACAGTTCTTGCCATAGCACAAGCTTTTGATATACATACAAATGAAATACTAATGGAACTAGGAACATATTATTCTACGGGTAAGCGAATATCTGAAGAAATTATTAATTACCATATCGGCACATCAAATAAACAGCTTGATAACACGATGATTCATTTAAAAGACATTTTTCTTATTGTAATTATTGTTTCTCTTTCACTTTTATAAACCTGATTGATCTAGAAAGAGAAGTCTCTACTTCTACCCCTCAATCCACTACATATTCTTTCTAATTCCATTGCTCAAGTTATAGCTCTAAGTTCCTGTAACAGTGCTCCGTCTTCTTGTCTTGTTAGGTGTTATAACAGCTTCCTACTGCTGCTAGATCTAGGATGCTTCACCATTCTCTGTTGATTTACTTTGCTCTGACCATACTTCTTTATCTTATCTGTTAATTAAACTGTGAAATAACTCCTTTGCCCATACTGTCTTCAAGGACTCTGAATGATACAAAAATAAATAGCAGTGATGAAGAGAAACTTAGACAAAAATCCCTAAGCAGGTTCAGATTGTTCTCTCGACTCTTACTCCATTTGGAGAATGGGGGTTGTGTTCTTTCCAAAGATTTTGACATTGAGAAGTCTTGGAAAGAGACCATCAAAAGAGCATCTACTTTAGAAAAGCTGACAGAATCCACATACATTAATTGCATGAGTTTTTAAAACTCCTGAGCTCATAGGCAGTGTTAGAGCCACTTCTTCCAAAATTTTATTCTTTGTAACATTTAAAAACGTTCTCCCTCAAATTCTGTTGTGTTTCCAGGCCCAAATACTACATGAATGTGTAAGGCTAAGAATTATGTTTCTTCACTTTTTTCTGTTGCTTAGACTGATGATGGATGAACCGTCTTCTCTCTCAATTATCTATCTAGCTATTTGTTCAATCCCTTTTTATCCAGACTAGTATGGTGGACACAGTATAGCCCCATTCCACACTGTCCTCTGGCCCCATTTTGAAATATATACTTAAAGGTAAGCTGTCTAACATAGCAGATGACCTACACTTGGTTTGACTCTTAACACTCTTTCATAACATTTTTTTTTTGTCCCTTCTTATCTTTTTTTAAAAAAGAAAGATAGCTCCATCCCTTGTACAATTTTAAGTTTCCCCCAAATTTCGGGATCTTTCATTATGTTGGAAACAGGCAGGAAACAGGGAGAAACAGGCATTGTATTGTATTATAGCCTTATTAGATGCCTTAAAACAATTATCTTTTATATATAACTCATTTTTCTTGGAAAAATAAACAGCTAAAATTTCAAAATTGAATAAAAATCTGACAGTATTAAGAGTAAGGTATTACTAACTCTGGATTCAGCACTCCTAGGGGATAGCAACAAGCATAGATAGGATATTCATTTTAAATTGTCCTTCTTAAAATAAGTCCTGTCTATCTAGAGTATAACTATCTTCCATTGCCAGTTTAAAGGGTTTGCCAGTGCATTTTTTTTAACCTAGCAGAGTTTTGGATTAGTTTATGCAAGATAAAGATCATTTTTTTTTTTGTTTTTTTACAAAATGTGTCAGTAGCATTGATATGTAAAGGTTCATTTTGAGTCAGTGGAACCACTGTACTTATAAGATGTTTATAAGGATAACAGTTTCCTTAAGTGCATAAATACTTAGTGCATCACGATGGATATAAGTTCCTAAAGAAATAGACATATTTCAGTTTGTTTTTTCTTATTATATTATTTTCTCCTATATAATAATGTATTTGTATTGATATAAAATGATTTATCATAATAATCACATGCATTATATGATAATTTATGGGTTTTTTAAAGTATATTTTCTCCATTGGTCTTCATATATAAAAACTGAATTTAAATGACTTTGAATTTTTAACACATGCTAGTTAGAAAATAGTCACGGTGAATAACCTCTAACCAAAATTGGGTTACTTCAGGTAATTTAACAATATGTTTTTACAATATATTCTGTTGACTATTCATTTTGATTCTGAAAAGAGTTGTATACTAGACAATAATATAGGGTGGACATCTTGATAGATACTTGAGAAACTCTGTTAATAAGACAAATAACCACCAAAGCTATGGTCAAATCATTTGTCCATTTATAGTTCTGAGTAGTAGTAAGTCATATGGTGTTTCTTGATTAAGTCATCCAGAATTGTTGTTTGTTTTGTACAGTGTTATCCCAATATGTGTAGCTAGTCCTTTCCCCAATTACAAAACAAAACAAAAATGAATAAATTCTAAGTATTACTGAAAATTGTTTGTTTTATAATGAATTTATTTCTGTGGCTAGTTTTCTCATAAAGAGAGCATAATTTAAATAACTATATTGACTAAGACTGTTTAGTTGTTTTGAAAAAGAATTTATGTTAGTCCTGAGTTTTTTCAAATCTTACCACATAAGACATAAGAATACATAGTCTAGCTGGATGCTTTTATAGGTACATAGAAATGATTTGAATTTTGCAGGTTGAAAGATACACTCGAACCCATTCAGATTCAATATGATACTATCTTTATCCTCAAAGAAATTATTTAGTTTAACAATAAATTTTTTATATAAGGAAGAATAATAAAGCTTGGCAGTATCTAGCATCTAATGTAAATGATCTAATACCATTATAGTTGCTGAGCAACTAGTGAGAATATGAGAAGTCCAAGCTCCAGAGTAGCAAGAAGCCCAGTTTTTAGTAGTTGTACATTCATTTTTATATTTTTCAAAGTGAATTATGTGGAAAAACTTGATGTTTTAAGACTTTAAAATATATTTACTATTTGATGACAAATAGATTCAGTGAGGGACAACCTGGAGAAAAAACAACTATGCATGGGGTATCCATGAGATGATTTCACCACTCTCTCCCTGTCTTTTTTTTTTTTTTTTTCTTTCGTTCTTGGGAGTTGTCTCACAAAGGTAGTGGCAGAATGTTTATAAAATATGGAATCACGCTGAAGTGTTGGACAGCTATAGAGAAGTTAGCATTTCTAGATTTAGATTCTTATCTAGACAGCACTTTAAAAAAATTATTCTGTTAATTAAATACTATGTGGTCAGTTGGGGAAATAGGCAATGACTTGTAGAAATCCATCCAATAATGAGACTTTGTGAAGTGTCTTGGAACTAAAATTGTTTACAGAAAGGAGACCAAAATTTACAGTATTCTTACGGGTATCATTTGTAATTATTTAGCACTTAGAACCCAAGGAATAGAATTTACTTTAGGAAATAGGAGGTTCTTTTAAGTTAAAAGTTGAAAACAAAAGCAAATGGCTCTCCGATTGCTCTATAATGTCTCTGTGAAAATAGAATGAGAGTATTATAAAAATTGAACGAGATATTGAGTGATTAAACCTTCAAATAAATTGTAAATAGCTTAGAAATAGTGTTAAATAGGGGATAACCACTTAACATTTGAAAAAGCAACTAAAATATACCTTAGTTGAAGAAGTGTTAGTTTTCCTTCACTGCTTTCCTACACTGTTTTTTAATATTTGTTACTTCTTCATAAGTAGAGTAATAATAGTTATTGAAAAGCCGCCTAAGTGATGTAGAAAATGATTTGCTATAAATGAAAATATATTGTCTTGCTTTATTGGGATATAGTGCACATATCACACATTGCACCATGTAAAGTGTACAATTCTGATTTTTAGTAAATTCATGGGATTATACAACCATCATCACAAACTAATTTATCATATTCATTCTCCCAAAAGGAAATCTTACAAGTGTGAGTAACCATTCCCCAATCTCCCAGACACTGCATCTCCCTCCCCCAATCCTAGTCCTAGGAAACTACTAATCTACTTTCTTTTTCTATAAATGTGCTAATTCTGGACATTTAATATAAATGTTATCAAACAATATTGATTTTTTTTTGTGACTGGTTTCTTTAATTTAGCATAATTTTGTCAAATTTCATTTATGTTGTGGAATATACTAGTACTTCAATATTTTTTTTTTATTATTGGTAAATATAGATATACCACATTTTATTTATCCATTCATCAGAAGATAGGCATTTGAAAGGTTTTCTCTTTTTAACTATTATGACCACTCATGTACAGATTTTGTGTGGACATATGAAATTTGTGTGCAGATTTTTGGGCATATATATATTTTATTTCTCCTAAGTATATATCTAGAATTCTTGGGTCATATAATAATTCTATGTTTAATGTTTTAAGGAGCTGGAAAATTGTTTTAAAAAATAGTTGTAATATTTTAGATATCCATTAGCAATGTATGAGGGTTCTAATTTCTCCACATTCTCTTATACTTGTCATTGTACATTTGTTTATTATAGCCATCCTAGTGAGTATGAGGTGATATCTTATAGTGATTATTTTTTAGTTAGTAACATTAAATTTTATTTGAGATTGCAACTAAAATGGCTAAATATAAGATTCTTAAGGAAATCAGACAGCGTTTTATTAAATGTTTAACAGGGAGAACTTTCAGTTGACAATAAATTTTATTTTGACATTTTCCTAACATGAAAAAATTTTATTCATTTTTAAGCTACTGAAAAGGAGAATCCCAATTGTGTTTTCCACTATTGGATTTAAATTAATGTAAATGAAGGATGTTAAATTAGATATCTCATAGTGATTTTGACTTGCGTTTTCCCAAAAACTAATGACATCAAACGTTTTTCTTTACCTGTTTATTGATCATTTGTATACCTTCGTTTGGTAAATTCCTATTCAGATCTTTCGTCTATTTTTAAAATTGGGTTGTATTTTTATTATTGCATTGTAAGAGTTCTTTGTATATTCTGCATACAAGTCCTTTGTTAAAGACTGAATTGTGTCTCCCTCCAAAATTCGTATATTGAAGTTGGAACCCCCAGTACACCTCAAATAGGTAATTAGGGTTAAATGAGATCATATGGATGGGCCCTAATCTTATGACTTGTGTCCTTACAAGAAAAGGAGAGTCATCAGGGATGCTTGCTTTTTTATTCTCTCTCACCACTCTCACTCATCAAGGAAGGGTGAGCGGTATGAGGACACAGAAAGAAAGTGGGAAGGCCACGGAGAGAGACCTCAAGAAAAAGCAACTATGCTGACACCTTCATCTTGGGCTCCTAGAACTGTGAGAAATAAGTTTCTGTTGTTTAAGTCACTCACTCCGTGGTATTTTGTTGTAGCAGTTCTAGAAGACTAATATATTCCTTCTCTGATATATAATTTGCAATTTTTTTTTTCATTTTCATGGGTTGTCTTTTCACTTGCTTCATGGTATTGTTTGTAGCACAAAAAAGTTTTAATTTTGAAATAATAATTTTTTACCACTTTGCTTTTGGTGTTATGTATATAAAAACATTGACTAATCCAAGAATGTGAAGATTTTCTCTCGTTTTCTTATAAGAATTGTATAGTTTATCTCTTACAGTTAGTTCTATAATCCATAATGAGATAATTTTTGTGTAATTCTGTGAGGTAGGGTTTCAACTTCATTTCTTTGCATGTGGATATCCACTTGTTCCAGCACAATTTGTTGAAAAGACTATTTTTTTCCTCTATTGAATTGTCTTAGCACCCTCATAAAAAATCAATTGATTATAAACGTATGGATTCTTTCTGGACTCAAGTCGTTTCTATTGATCTTTATGCCAATAGTAGACAGTATTGATTATTGTAGCATTGTAATAGCTTTTGAAATTGGGAAATGTGAGTCCTAAAAACTTGTTCTTTCTCTTCAAAATTGTTTTGGCTATTCTGGGTCTGTTAATTTTCCATATAAATTTTAGGATCATATTGTTGATTTCTGCAAAAGCAACTGATATTTTTATAAAGATTACTTTGAATCATTAGATCAATTTGAGTAGCATTGCCATCTTAACAATATTAATACATGATCAGGGAACACGGTATGTATTTCTATTTATTTATAACTTTTTAAAGTTATCTCAACAATGTTTTGTAGTGTTCAGTGCATAAGACTTCCATTTCTTTTGTTAAATTCATTTATGACTATTTTATCTTTTTTGCTTTTAAATGGAATATTTTCTTTAATTTCATTTTCACAAAGTTAATCGTTAGTGGATAGAGATATAATTGATTTTTGTATAGTTGATCTTGTAGTCTGTCATCTTGCTGAGTTGGTTTATTAGTTCTAATAGTTTTTTAGTGGATTCCATAGGATTTTCTGCAAATAGAATTAGTTTTATTTCTTCCTTTCCTATGTAGACACATTCTTTTTCTTGTCTAATTGCTGTGCCCAGTACTTCTACCACAATGTTGAATAAAAGTAGAAAGAGTGGATATCTTGTCTTGTTCCTGACTGTAGGAGGAAAGCATTAGTTTTTTACCATTAAGTATAATATAAGCTGTGTTTTATTCATAAAAGCACTTTGCAAGGTTGAAGAAGTTTCTTTGTACTCATTTCTTATATTTTGATCATTTTTCATAAAAGGGTGTTGGATTCTGTCAAATATAGTTTCTATGTGTATTTACATGATCATATAATTTTGGTTTATTATCCTATTGATATGATATATTACATTAATTAATTTTTAGAATTATCATGTTCGAAGGGTATTTTTAATGAGTTTCTTATAAAGATGGCTTTAAGGGGCTATCCAAAGAGCTGTACCTATACACTGACATCTCTAATTTGGTTAATGGTTTACGATTGGTGTTTCAGAAATTAATGCTGAAATGAATTTTATAAACTCCTGTCTTTGCCACTAATTAATAATTTAATCAGAAAATATTTTTTACCCACATTTAAAATGATTTCAATTAATGTGTTTAAAGATGAGATACTACTTTTCTTAACATTTTTCTTGGAAGCTTTCAATATCAAAGTCTATATCCACACCAATAATATATATTTTATTTTATTAAATTTTTTTTTGACATTTTAGACAGATAGTTTTATTTAAAAATTGTTATGGTTGAAAAGCAGACATAAACTATATATTATTTAGAAAATATACTTTCATGTAACCCTGAGTAAAATATTTATTCCTGTACCTAATTCTATGCTAATGAGGCTGTGAACCCATTCGGTGCTCTGTCTCTACACACTCAACAGAGACTACTCTATAACCTTCTAATTATCAGATCCAGTGGCCTCATTTAGATCATTATTCTTTTCCAATCTCTTCAGCTACTGACCAACTAATTCTTTTTCTAATTAATTAATAAATTAGTTAATTAATTAATTAATTTTTAAAATGTACAGCTGAAACTTATTGGATTTCGTTAACCAATGTCACCATAAAAAATAAATTAAAAATACATCATAATATATATTGATCTTTATTATGTGCAAAGTGAATTCTCAATTATTCAGGAAATAATTTTAACTGAGTTACAATGTGAGCGCCTCCTTTCTGACTTTTCCTCAAACATTCAAAAATAATTATTTTGCCTCTACTTGGTACACTGTCATGCCAAGTTTTGAGAATACACTGTAATCAAAACCAGCAGGATTTGTACTTTTATGAAGTTTACAGTACAGTGTAGAGACCAACATTTACCAAATGGCATAAAACTAATATGTAATTACCGATTGCGATAAGTGCTATAAGTATGATAGGAAACAGTGACATTAAATCTTATTGAATATGGGAGAGGGAATGAAATTGCTTATGAATTATCCTTGAAAATCTCTTAGTGGCCTATAAATTATGATATACGTAACTTCTGTATATAAGAAATTTTTTGACATAGACTCTAAATTAGACTGAAGAAAGAAATAAAATAGAAATGTGTATGTAGATATTAGAACTATTTAAAGAAATAACTGTGATTTATAGGATCAAATAAGTGTACATGAGAATTCTAAATTATTCCTGCTGTACTTGATAGCACTTATCAATTCTTCTCTTGTTTTTGTAGTAAGATGTTGTGTTAACATTTCAGAAATTATTAAGTATCAACTCGAGTCTATTTTGTCAAGTCTCCATGTGTCATTTTTTTTAAATCTTTACTCACTAATTTTCCTTAGGCATTTTGTTACTAAAGCATAATCAACTCACTGTGAAATAAAGACCCCTGTCTAGAAATGACCATTGGAGAACCCAATGAATTATTCCATCACAGTTTGCCATTTTAAATTATATTTACAATTTAAAAACAAATGAAAACATGAGATAATTCATAACTATCCAAGAAAACATCTTGCTTTAATTATGTAGGCATTTTAAGTGGAAGTATATTTTGACCTAAATTATCCATGTCAATGCCCTACTTCTCTATAATCTATATTGGGCTTGAATTATTTTATTAACTGTACTTAAACTTTGTTTCTGATTATACACCAGTATCTTCTGATTATACACCAGTATCTTCTCTGCTTCTGTAGCAGCACTAATTATTGACCGTTGTGGTATATAATTAAAATAGTTGTTTTTGGCTAACCATAGCAGCATTCATTTATTTATTGATTGACTAATTAGTTATTAGACCTTTTCTATATATTATCACAAATCCTTTGTCAGAGTTTGACCTCCTCCTATAGCTGACTCTAACTTGGCATTTAGCATACAGGGTTTTTGTTGCATGGTGTCCTTAGAATCAATATCTATAGAAGAGAGGAAAGAAAGCAGGAGTGGGCCTAAGGCGAAGTCAAACTGCTGTATAGTCC
Source organism: Pteropus vampyrus (assembly GCF_000151845.1). Lineage (NCBI taxonomy): Eukaryota > Metazoa > Chordata > Mammalia > Chiroptera > Pteropodidae > Pteropus > Pteropus vampyrus. The sequence continues at coordinate 16,282,892 of NW_011888793.1, forward strand.
CAGTGAAACCCTTAGCCAACACCACAGTGAGATCTGGAGCTAGAATGGCCCTTGAGAGTTGTCCCGAATTTGGTTCAAAGAGACACAACTTTTTTATTTCCATGTAAGTCAGTCATTTGATGGTGATCACTCAAGATATGACTTTGGGCTAGGTGATTCTCTGCATCTGAGACTAACCTATGAAGGGATTGACATCTGGAGGCTGTCTGCTAACAGCACTTCCAGGAGCAGGGGCAACAAGTTCTTTCTTGAGAATGGACCGCAGATTTAATAGTCTGCAAATTCTAAATGGAAAATACTATTATCCTCATTTTACAGAGAGCAAAACTGAGATTCGTTCAGCTGCACAGATAATGATTTACCTGAAATGGAATTCAAATGTGGGATTGCCTGACTCCAGAGCCCTGCACTTTCTACTGTAACTTCATTGCTTCCTCAGTTTTTTGTGTGGTGGTAGAATTTTCAGAAAGACACTAGTTTTTTCCAAGCTCATGTGCACCCAAATACTGATTTGACTGTAGTTAATTTACATAGCCCTTTATTTTGCATTACAATTTATAGTACATTTTCTCAGATATAATATGATCGGATAAGGTTATATGTTCTTATAGCCATTTGGTAAACAAGACAGGGTGAGCATCATTATTCCTAATTATAGATTGGGGAACAGACACAAAACTGATTAGATGATTTTACAGAGTTACCGGAAAAATGAGAAAACTTGAAATTGAACTTGAGTGTTCTAAGTCCAGAATATGGATACAGTACTCTTCATTAAGAATTCATTAGAAATGTACTTGTATATTTTAGCCATTCAGCCTTTCAAGGGTTTAAAATTTTATTTGCTCACATACTAGGCCTTTATGAATTACTTTAATTGAATAAGATTCTATCTGTTAAATCAGCATTTTTACTACACTACTTTTTTTTTCATGCATACCATAATAATCATCCTTTGGCATATTCAGCTTCTGCTTCTAGTTAACAAAAACATACACAGAAATTGCACAGTAAAATGAAAAAAACAGCGATAACTCTACTGGACAGGACTTACATTTGTTACTAATAGGTTCTGGTTCTTGCCCATACAATGCACTCAACTGTGTCCAAGTTGAAGCACAGGGACAATAACCACCCCATTTTGTCTGTTATGGCATTCACTAGATGCAGATTTAATTTGTGCTAAAATATTCTTTTCTGTTTTGCTTTATTCCTGTACATATTTTTCTTTTATAATTTGTTTATTTGACATGTGGCCATGCTGATAGCTTCATTAAATCTTGCTTGCATGAATTTGTAGTTTTTAAGTATATATAAGTAGTCCAAATACTAAAAGTAGAAATGAACAAAACAGACTTTAACAATAAAAATCTTTATTTCTTTCTTTCCCTCATTCTCTTTAGCATTTTATTTTTTAATATTGTGGCTTACTTTTAGTTTTATTTTTAGCTAGATTATATGTTTTATGTGGTGTGTGTGTGTATCCACACTAAGTTACTATGTGGTCATCTCTAAGGCATAGAATTTTATATATTTTGTCCACTAAAAATACCTTGCTTTTCAATTATTATATTGGTCATTATCCTTTAAAAAATAAGATTTAATTGAAATTTGCATTGTTTTAGAATTATCAAAATATTGTTGATAGCAAATGAATAATTTGGTATTTTGAATCTCTTAAGTATTAAAAAATATGTTAAATTTCCCACATACTAACATTGTTTGATATAACAAATTCATAATGAAGAGTTAACACAAGAAATAATGAAATAGAATATGAATTTATTTTCCACAATATGAATATTAAAGGTTAAAAAATCATTAAACAAGATTTCACTATATCAGATTGGTGCTTCCTCACATTGTCTTATATGGCTATTCAGTTCTACTAATGTAATATGCACAAATGCAAATGGTCAAATGTAACAAAACAGATAAAGAAGGCAAAACTGGGGCATCTACATTCTAGTGGGCTTTAAAAATTTTAGAATATTTTCATTTTTGAAAATATGTGAGCTAGATATTGTATTGGACATATATTGCATCATAGAATTGAAAAAAAATGCTACAAGAGAAAGTACAGCCTTTATTTAACAGGCATAATAAGTTAGTTGAGCTTGCTGAAATTCTCATACTTCCAGGAACCTGGCCACCACTTTAATACTTTTATCATTATACAGTTTTACTTGGTGAATTATTTTCTCCTAGAGAAGAAGCCTATCTGATTTTTTAATGGACGATGATGGATAAAACAGGATTTGCTTTAGAGAAAGCTTTAATATTCTACTTAATGGAACAATTAAAGGCCATTTATGAAGTGACATCAGAAGATGCTAGACTTTTATACTGATTCCAGAACTCCTAAGACTGCACAAATTCGTATAAAATTCCCTGATGGGCATTACCAACACTTCAGCTGGAACTGAATCTTGTGCTCTCTTTGAAGTCTTGATTTAGTTTGGGTGGCAATTCTAACAAGTTCATTTTGGGGCTCAAAGTGAACCTTGTTAAGATAAAAGTATTTTCATCTACTATAAATCAGTAAAAGATATGTGTCTTCTTATACTCTGATGATATCATTTGTGTGTACGTATATATGTGTGAGAATCTAGGAGTTGCCCTAATAATAGTGTCCATTTTTACTATCAGTATCAGAAATATGTTTTTTGATACTTGGAAAAAAAAGTTATTTTTTGGCAGATGTCTTCCAAAATATAGCAAACCAACTCTTTCCGTTACTTATGGATATACTTTGCAATTGATTCATCCTGGAACTTTGACTAGAAAGTTATTCTCATAAAGAGATTATTTCTGGGTACATTCTTCAAAAAGTTTTCTAAGCATTAGAAAAACGTCTGGGTCTGGTAACTCCAGCTTCGATAATTATCCAGGCCAAGTCAATATCATATTTTCCTTATGACATTTTATAACATGTATTTCTATCAAATGCTGGATATGTTTTATATAATTTGTCATTAATAGATAAAAAATGCAGAATTGAGTTTCATTAGCTTGTGCTGCAGGGGAACCAAACTATTTTAAGAGTCCCGGCCCTAGTTTTACAACATGGTTGGGCTCATATTTTTATAGAAGTGGCCATCCATTCAGCAAGGATGTCAACATATTAGTTTGCTGTGACTGCCATCACAAAGTACCACAGTCTGGGTGATTTAAACAATAGAACATTATTTTCTCAAGTGCTGGAATCTGAGAAGTCCAAGATCAGGTATAGACAGGGTTGGTTCCTTCTGAGGACTGAGGGAAAGACTTGTTTCAGGCCTTCTCAGATATAATATGATCGGATAAGGTTATATGTTCTTATAGCCATTTGGTAAACAAGACAGGGTGAGCATCATTATTCCTAATTATAGATTGGGGAACAGACACAAAACTGATTAGATGATTTTACAGAGTTACCGGAAAAATGAGAAAACTTGAAATTGAACTTGAGTGTTCTAAGTCCAGAATATGGATACAGTACTCTTCATTAAGAATTCATTAGAAATGTACTTGTATATTTTAGCCATTCAGCCTTTCAAGGGTTTAAAATTTTATTTGCTCACATACTAGGCCTTTATGAATTACTTTAATTGAATAAGATTCTATCTGTTAAATCAGCATTTTTACTACACTACTTTTTTTTTCATGCATACCATAATAATCATCCTTTGGCATATTCAGCTTCTGCTTCTAGTTAACAAAAACATACACAGAAATTGCACAGTAAAATGAAAAAAACAGCGATAACTCTACTGGACAGGACTTACATTTGTTACTAATAGGTTCTGGTTCTTGCCCATACAATGCACTCAACTGTGTCCAAGTTGAAGCACAGGGACAATAACCACCCCATTTTGTCTGTTATGGCATTCACTAGATGCAGATTTAATTTGTGCTAAAATATTCTTTTCTGTTTTGCTTTATTCCTGTACATATTTTTCTTTTATAATTTGTTTATTTGACATGTGGCCATGCTGATAGCTTCATTAAATCTTGCTTGCATGAATTTGTAGTTTTTAAGTATATATAAGTAGTCCAAATACTAAAAGTAGAAATGAACAAAACAGACTTTAACAATAAAAATCTTTATTTCTTTCTTTCCCTCATTCTCTTTAGCATTTTATTTTTTAATATTGTGGCTTACTTTTAGTTTTATTTTTAGCTAGATTATATGTTTTATGTGGTGTGTGTGTGTATCCACACTAAGTTACTATGTGGTCATCTCTAAGGCATAGAATTTTATATATTTTGTCCACTAAAAATACCTTGCTTTTCAATTATTATATTGGTCATTATCCTTTAAAAAATAAGATTTAATTGAAATTTGCATTGTTTTAGAATTATCAAAATATTGTTGATAGCAAATGAATAATTTGGTATTTTGAATCTCTTAAGTATTAAAAAATATGTTAAATTTCCCACATACTAACATTGTTTGATATAACAAATTCATAATGAAGAGTTAACACAAGAAATAATGAAATAGAATATGAATTTATTTTCCACAATATGAATATTAAAGGTTAAAAAATCATTAAACAAGATTTCACTATATCAGATTGGTGCTTCCTCACATTGTCTTATATGGCTATTCAGTTCTACTAATGTAATATGCACAAATGCAAATGGTCAAATGTAACAAAACAGATAAAGAAGGCAAAACTGGGGCATCTACATTCTAGTGGGCTTTAAAAATTTTAGAATATTTTCATTTTTGAAAATATGTGAGCTAGATATTGTATTGGACATATATTGCATCATAGAATTGAAAAAAAATGCTACAAGAGAAAGTACAGCCTTTATTTAACAGGCATAATAAGTTAGTTGAGCTTGCTGAAATTCTCATACTTCCAGGAACCTGGCCACCACTTTAATACTTTTATCATTATACAGTTTTACTTGGTGAATTATTTTCTCCTAGAGAAGAAGCCTATCTGATTTTTTAATGGACGATGATGGATAAAACAGGATTTGCTTTAGAGAAAGCTTTAATATTCTACTTAATGGAACAATTAAAGGCCATTTATGAAGTGACATCAGAAGATGCTAGACTTTTATACTGATTCCAGAACTCCTAAGACTGCACAAATTCGTATAAAATTCCCTGATGGGCATTACCAACACTTCAGCTGGAACTGAATCTTGTGCTCTCTTTGAAGTCTTGATTTAGTTTGGGTGGCAATTCTAACAAGTTCATTTTGGGGCTCAAAGTGAACCTTGTTAAGATAAAAGTATTTTCATCTACTATAAATAAGTAAAAGATATGTGTCTTCTTATACTCTGATGATATCATTTGTGTGTACGTATATATGTGTGAGAATCTAGGAGTTGCCCTAATAATAGTGTCCATTTTTACTATCAGTATCAGAAATATGTTTTTTGATACTTGGAAAAAAAAGTTATTTTTTGGCAGATGTCTTCCAAAATATAGCAAACCAACTCTTTCCGTTACTTATGGATATACTTTGCAATTGATTCATCCTGGAACTTTGACTAGAAAGTTATTCTAGAAATAAAGAGATTATTTCTGGGTACATTCTTCAAAAAGTTTTCTAAGCATTAGAAAAACGTCTGGGTCTGGTAACTCCAGCTTCGATAATTATCCAGGCCAAGTCAATATCATATTTTCCTTATGACATTTTATAACATGTATTTCTATCAAATGCTGGATATGTTTTACATAATTTGTCATTAATAGATAAAAAATGCAGAATTGAGTTTCATTAGCTTGTGCTGCAGGGGAACCAAACTATTTTAAGAGTCCCGGCCCTAGTTTTACAACATGGTTGGGCTCATATTTTTATAGAAGTGGCCATCCATTCAGCAAGGATGTCAACATATTAGTTTGCTGTGACTGCCATCACAAAGTACCACAGTCTGGGTGATTTAAACAATAGAACATTATTTTCTCAAGTGCTGGAATCTGAGAAGTCCAAGATCAGGTATAGACAGGGTTGGTTCCTTCTGAGGACTGAGGGAAAGACCTGTTTCAGGCCTCTCTCCCTGGCTTGCAGAGGCCATCTTTATCCTGTGTCGTTACCTTAGTTTTCCCTCTGCCCTTCCTCTTTTTATTGGAATACCAGTCATGTTGCATTAAGGCCCACCCTAATAACTCCATTTTAATCTAGTAGCCTCCATAAAGACCTATCAGCAAATAAGATTACATTCTGAGATACTGGAGGTTAGGACTTCAATGTGAATTGTTTAGAGGGACACAATTCAGCCCATAACTTCTATGTTCACTCATATGAAATTGTTGTGCTATGATTATGTTTTTTAGTTCTTTCAGAACATTTCTAAATAATTTAGTGAGAATATTTTTTCAGAATATTTTCTGTTACCTTTAGAACACTATATAGAATTCCCCAAGGTCTCTAAAAGTGGTTTTGAAGCCAAATAATTTTATCAAAGTCAGCCCTAAAGGAGAAGGAAGAATAACTGAACTGATTTTAGTCCTGGCTCAGCTATTAACCATTGAATTTGCTCTGGGCACATTATTTAAATAATCTATACAATTCTTCATCTAGAAGTGGAAGTCTGTGTCCAAATTTACTCTTCTTTTGAGGACATCAGTCATTTTAGATTAGGGCCCCCATTAATGACCTTATTTTTAACTTAATTACCTTTATAAAGACTTTGTCTCCAAAAGCAGTCACATTCTGAGGACTCAGGGTTAGCACTTTAATATATAAATTTTGGGGAAGATATAATTGAGAATTCAACTGATAACAGACATTTAATCCTCTATTTTAAAAAATAAACAAACGTGACATCTATTAATTAGCCCATTTATTGTCAAAATATATGCCCATAGATTATGATTATATGTGCCTTTAGATTGTATAGCATGCACCTCAATTATATATAGAGAGATAAATTATAGAAATAAATATATTCTCTCTCATTTCCTGCATACACACAAATCATCCTTTTAATAATCTGAAACATGGTATTTTTTAAGAGTATTCGTTGATTTCTTTTATTATCTTTTTATTTTTTTCCTCATTTTACTCATGCTTTTAACTACTGTTCATCAGGACCTTGTTGATTTTCTTATTCATGCTGTTTTTCTCCTAGCCCTGACAATTCCTTTGCTTACATTTTGTAGTATTTGTTGTTGTAAGTCAGCATTAGAATTTCTGAAATCAGCTCAGTGATTAGGAGTGCACTGATGTGCCTAAGCCACAGACCTTCTGTTATTAACTGACCTGGTAGCAAACCATACAATGGAATATCCCAAAGCCCTTCATATATCATGGATAATACGAAATGTAGTGATATTATATTATTCCATGCCTTTAGCCTTGAGTATTTTACAAGAGACACAAACTTAAAGCTGATAAATTTGACTTGACTTTAGTTATTTTTTATTTCTTTTGGTGGCAGTGCTAGACATAACAAACGGATATCCAGAAAAAAAAAAGAAAAAAAAAAAGAAAAAGAAAAAAAAAAAAAAAAGAAAAAGAAAAAAGAAACAAATTGAGTGACTGGATAATCTACAGGAATCAAATAAAATGACAGAATCACCTATAAGTCTCAGATTTACTAAATTGGTTATTTTATTATAGGATACTCAGCAAAATATCCCTGTAAACACTTTATACAAAAATATGATAATATAATTCTTATCAAAAGCTCTTTAAAGTAAAAAGTATTACTATGACTGCATAATAATAAAATTAAAAACAAATACTTTCCAAAAGAGGATTGGAAATAGCTTATCACCTTCCTTAGAATAATGCATTTAGGATTTTAATTTCAAAAGCATAGCTTTTAGCTTCTTATAAACCCTCGGTTTACCTCCATTGTCAATCAGCATTTTAGAATTATTTTCCAGTTTTTATTCATGTTTATCTTTTAAAAATAGTCTTATCAGGAAACTTGTGTTCTTTAGACTGCGGATAGCTACATGCTTACTGTCAGTAATAAAAACAGTTCTTTATATTTCTATAGTAACTTTATTCCACAGAAAATTTGTGATTGCATTTTGCTCTTCAAACTGCAATTCCCTTGGCCCCCTTCATCTGATAAGCATTTCGGATTAGACATTGATTTGTCTCTGTTGTCAGTATGAGTTTGCAGGCTCTTAAAGGACACAGACTGTGCACTCAGTTACACATCTTTACCCCATAGTGTCCTTTGAAATGCCAAGAACTCTGAAGTTATTTAATAAAAATCACTTGGATTGATTTTTATCTTTGCAGCCAAATAGGGGAGACAGGTGCCATTTCCTCTGACTTTAAGATGGTCAGAAACTCCTAGAACAGAGATTAAGAGTCATGTTATCTCCAACTTCCAAGCCCAATTCTGAACCTATTAGCTTAATGCAAGGGTTCTCCCTGAAATACTCCTCACTGCAGACATGAATGAAACACATACCTCTGTGCAGGGTCAGGAGTTTTATCAGCAACTGTCTATGGGCAGCTGGAATTTTCTTTGAAATTATGTGTTTTATCTTTAAAAAATTCTGTGTATATTACATTGTATTTGTTGTTGTCTTTATTTGAATGTAAAATAACACTGCATATACTTAACATCAAGTAAAACAGATGTGCCAGGAAGAGATATTGCCTTTATCTTGAAGAGATGCTGCCTTTATCTTGTAGGTCCTGTTATCTCCTTCCTTTACCTGTCACACCTGGAATATTCATGCCCCAGTTTAAGAAGCCCTAGCGAGATCTTTCACGAAAGTCTCTTTGCTTTAAGGTTGACTATAAAAATGTTTCAGATACAGAAATTCACACTGATAGTACAAATTCACTAGGAGACTCATATTCTATGGGATAGAACATTCATTTACATGGGAGCCTAAATTCTCTTGACGTCTACAAGGGTCACTGCAGGGTGAAGGGGAAGGAGAGGGGGCAAAAGCAGGCTCTTGGTCTTCTACCCTTTGCTTCAAACTGAACAGCTCCATTCCCATTTCCTTTAAGATTTGATTTTGTAAAACGTTTTCCTACTTTTTTAAAAGAGAGACACTGAATTAAAGGGGGAAAAATGCAATTCAACATAAGATTTTGAAGTTCTTTGAATAACTTTTTTATTAGACATTTATCCTTGATATTGACTTTCTTTTTTTTCATTAAAAATTCTTATAAACAACCAGCAAAAAGGAACTAATGTATCAAAAACGAGTATCACAGGGATTAGAGCTATAAGAGTCATGCACGTGTTCTAGGCCTGACTTCTCACTCACAGTCCTATCCTTTCTAGATGTTGTACAGCTTCTCTGTTCAACTACTTACAGTAATGGAAGTTCACAACTTTTCGATGCAGCTCATTATATTGTTGGTCACCTCTCCTTGGTAGTAAGTTTGTTCTAAAACTGAATGAGAAGTCTCTTCTCTATAATTTTTGCCCCAAGCTGTGTAGTCTCCTGCTCGACAGAGAAGCACAGAACACAGGTATTCTTTATCTACAAAATAACCCTCCAACAGAGGTGGATTTAATATGAAATTAATAAAGCTTAACCTTCAATCCCCTCATATTCATGAAGCCCTGGGAGGGGCCCTGGCAATAATAGTTCTGCAGGTCATATGTATATTTTTTTTAGATTAGCAAAAATAATATATTTTAACCACACTCAATTATAACAACTCTCCCCACTCCAATTTCTACTCCATTACATTTCCCCTTATGTTGGGTGTTGGAAAAACTTGGGTCAATTTTAGAATCTTGTTAATGCGGAGCTTCAGTTGGGAATGCACTTAGTTTGGGCTTAGTGGGGAATAATTGTGTAGCTTGCAATAATCTTCATGTGTATCTAAGTTTTTGCTATCCGTTCTAATACATAGGAATGGCTTCCAGAAAATTGTTGCTGCTAATTCTGATAGAACATAAAAATGTGTGGCCAGAGGTCATACCATAATATGAACATGCCCTAAGATGTGGATAGTGGAGGTTCAAATTATGGACCAAGAAGCTATGTCAATATTTGTCTAATTATCAGATATGTAAGATCGTTAAGTGAAAATTTTTAATGAATGTGATATATGTTTACATTTAAATGTTTTTGACATTTATATTTTGTTCTAAGTAAATATTCACTTAATAACTAATTTTTTCATTTGTAATTCTGTGTTGTTTCATAAAAAGTCCTTCTTTCATGAACTTTAAGCCCCCAAACAACTGATTTATTCTCCAAATATGCAGAAACAGCAGGTTAGGTCTTTAGTCTTTTCTTCTTCAGGTAAATATCTTTGGGCGCTTTTCAGTATGATTATGATATCCAGGCTTCTCATCAGCCTCTGATTCCTGACCCATTTGCTCATTACTAAGGCCCCACTACCCTAAGGAGGCTGGAAATGAGTAAACTTGAATGCTTGGGAGAAGGAGTAGCATGGCTTAGCAAAGCAGTACATGCTTGGCATCAAACCTATATTGGTTTGCAGCCCAGAATTTCAAGTTATTAATTGTATTATATTAAGGAATACTTCACCTTTACTTTAAGATTTGGCTCCCTCATCTGTAAAATATGGATGATAATACCTATATCAAGGTTGAGCAGTTTGATAAAAAACTATGTATTAGTCACCGAGCTCAGTAGTTGGCATATGGTAGATGATCAGGTAATGTTTGCTATTCTTTTTATTAGTGTTTAAACAGAAACACATGTTCTTTACTGTACCTTTCACAAAGACTGGAGAAAGTTTGATTACATTTTTTTAAACATAATGTTTCTCATTTTACAAGTGATGAAATGCCTGTTTTCCCCTGGTGAGCTATCAGACAGATTGAGCAAATGAACCACTAGTCACTGAAATCAAGCCTAGCTAGGCCTGGAGGAGTTTCAGGCAATTATACAGAATTCTGACTTCCCTAAGGACCCTGTGGTTGTCAGCTGATTCCAGAAGCTTATGGTAGAACTTCTGGTGCTTCTCTGGGTTTTCTGTTCAATCCTGGGCAAAAAGCCAATTATCTGGAAGGAAAGTAAGAACATGGGAGGACATTGCTGAAACTAATTTCTTTATATATGGTTCAATTATCCAGACTGAGAATCATCAATAGCTTTACCTTCTGACAGCCTCTCTATGGTCATTACATGCTGAACACATTAAATAGAAAAAATAAAAATAAAACTAAACAGCTTGGGGGGATTGTTAATGATAACTAGATGTTTTTAGTAACATTGAAAATGAACTTGAAGTGAGAGAATGAAGTTGTTAAAATTGTCTGAAATAATAAAAATGATAGTAGTAATAAATTATGTATGTATTTAAATTATCTGTGATGTTCATGTTCCCACAGCCTACAGATATGAAAGTCAAATAATGTACAGGCTAGAATGACAAAACTAGATGAAATGATTAGAATAAGTACAGAGAAATAGTTATTTGTGATAAAAATACATGCCCACGCTCACATGCACACACATATACATACACACATTGAAAATAGAACACTACATAAGAGCTGACAGACTCAGAATGGGGAGACGAGAGGGAAGATTTTGAACCTGATGGCTCCTACCTATTACATGGGAGCTGCCCTACTCCAAAGGATTTTTGCCATGTGAAAATGTAGCAGATTTTTTGTTCTTCTCCATCAAAGCTGGAAATATGGAATTTTATGGTAAATCATAACATAAAGATATTGAATCAGTTTAAAATGAAAACAACACCTTCTGGGCCAAATATAACGTTAGCCAGGGCTGATCTGACTCTTGCATAGATATCTGTAACCTTGCCACAAATGAACTGCATAACTGTTATAGGAACACACAGTTCCAGACAGGGCTGGGATCAGGGGCAAGGGAAAATGCCAGAAAAAAGTCATCTCGGAGGAGTGACCTATGGGCTAAAATGGATCTTGAGTGATATGTGGCACATCATGTGTCTGTGGATATATTTACCTGTGGTATTTCTGGATGCATCTTTGGTACAGTAAAATGTATGGGTGGAAGCAGGAAGATGTGTATGGATGATGTGTCTTGTTCTCAAGTGCTCAACCAAAAATGTCATAATGGGCACTTTGAGGGGCTGGGGTGAGAATTGATGGCCTGCTTGGTTGGAGGACGTACAGCGTGGACTCTTGTTTTGTTTTGCCTTCCACTAGTAGTTCAGTTTAATCCCTGTCTCTATCAAAGGACTTCTTATTTTTCTTCTTTATATATTTACAGTGGAAAGACAGAATTTTCCTCAAGTAAATAGGACAAAAAAGAGAGTAAAAAACACACAAAATTCTTATTTCCCTGTCTTTTTACATGACTATAACATTTAAATATACTTTATGAAAGTAATTTCTGCTAAAGCTATTAAGAAGATGTAAAAGATGAAAGTAGTTTGTATCTTTATTAATGCATGCTTTTGGTAGAATTTACTGCCATCAAAGTGTATGTAATTTAAAACCACATTTGTTCTTCCTCCCAAGTGTGTTTTTTTTTTCCTTTTTTTTCTTTTTTGTAAAGACAGAAAAAATACAACTTCTTTTCCTTAAAAAAAAAAAAAAAAAAATCTTGTACTTTTTCTCACTGAGAGGCCCTAATTAAAATGTTCCATTTGAAGAATTTTTTTGCCAACACAAATTCTCATTAAGCAAATGCTTTCTATTTCTCGCTGGAGTATAAAGCTACAGTTTTCCTAGAGGGTAAATTTGCAAAAGAGTATTAAACTGAAATATACAGTAACATATATGATTCCAATATCTTAAAACAGACTGTACCAGAAAATTTTAATAGGATTGTATTGGTCAACAGATTTTATACGTATAACTTTAGAAAAAGTGAAATGATATTTTAACATCATCTTTAACCAAGAGTGTGCTCATACAGTAGATATAAGAACAATCCCATTCTTATATGCCTCTGCTCCTCTTTATCATAAGGACAGAAAATTTAAGAAATTTTTTCTGTAATAAATTTTTTTTGGTAATGTTATTTTAGGATCTGCTTTTTGGTGTTTTTATATTTTTAATCTCAGATGATGCCAGCAGATTTCAGTAATTTCTGTAGAAAATAAAGTCTTGTTTTATTTAAAAAATATTTCAATTCTTAACATCTTCTATAAGCCATGGATTAATTTTTCCATGTTTAATACTTTCTTCTATTCTCGGGGATGAGTTGTTAGAGGGAACTAATCAGCAAACTAATTTAAATGGATTATTAGATTGTTTTATAAGCTACTTCTTACTCTTTTTTATGATTATAATTGCATATCATTTTGTTCAATGTCATTTATTTGTAGCATCTGTTACACTGAAATTATAACTATGTTATAAAGTCAGTTTGTATATATAGAATTCAATATTTTAATTAATTATTAGTAATTATGAAGAATTATTTTATTTTTAATGAATTTAAGCAGGAAGACATTCTAAGGGTGTACTTTTGTTAACAAAAGAATTTCTGTTAATCCATTCCTTTTTATAAAATTTTGAACAGCATTCTGATTTTGACTATGAATTTAAGTACTAGGTTTAAGTATAATTAAAATGCAAGCTTCTGAACTATGCAGTATATCACATAATTGAGTTTACTTATAACCAACAATGAAAATAATATAGTTACTTTAGCTTATTTACCATGAGCTAAAACTGACCTGGTAATCATTAAAATAGGAGTGAATGAACTGAGTGAACCACATGGTTATTATTTATTCCATAGAGGCCTTTGATTCTGCAACTGGAATAGCTGCCATTCAGTAATGGCTGTGCTTTGTCATCAATGGAACCAAATGGCAATGCTCTTCCTCCAAAATAGATAAATGGAAGACAGTCAAACTAATTTCTTTTATTAGACATGTATAATTCATTTCAAAAATAACTTTATTAATAATTCTTATTAACATTTTGAGGAAATTTTATTTCAAGTAGTAACATTATAAAACCAATATTAAATCTGTCCATTTATTGCTGTAATTCTCATGGTTTAATCCTATTTAACTAAATTTTTGCTTTAGGCACCCTGGACTTGCTTCAATTGAAAGAGAGAACCAAGTTTTTTTCTACCCCTAGACTTTCTCTCCTGCTGCCCAGTATACACCCCCTCCTTACCCTTTAAGCATTCCTGAAGCCTGCTCCTCAAATTTTATGTTTTAAATGTTATTTCCCTGAAGTTCTTTTGACATCTTGTTATTCTTTCACATCACATACTCCTCCTTTTTTTTACATCACCCTATAACAATTGGTACTTACTCGTTTGCTTTGTTTTCAAAGAATGTAACCTCCATGAGAACCGAGACTGTATATTCAATACAGTCCCTTCAATACTTAGGACAGATAACCATAGAGACAAAAGGTTAAGAATCACCAAAAAACACACTGACTGGTTTGAATCTTGGTTCTTTCATTTGCAAGACCTCAGGCAAGTTTCTTATCCTTTTTAGGGTCATCCATAAAATGGAAGATAATGCAAGGATTACATGAATTAATATATGTACATTATTTGGCATACAGTGAGGCCTTATTAAATTTCAGGAATCTAGATATCACAGTGTCTGGTACACAGTAAGTAATCAGTAAACATTTAGTGAATGAATGAATTATGTAACAGAGCTTCGGTGTCAGAAAGACTGGGATTTAATGTAAGTTCCATTAGGATTTTGGCAAAGTTATTTAACTTTTTTGAATCTCAGTTTCTCAGTATATAATATAGTGTTGACTTTCTTGAAGTTTTTGTAAGATTGAAATTAAGTGTTCTTTATAGCACATTTTATGATTTACTCTTGTTAAAAAAAAAAAAAAAAAATTTGAAGCCCTAGATATTGTTTCCACTCTAGAACTATGGTGTTCAACAGCCCTGCCTGAGGCTATTTGTACCTGTTGTTGGGATAATTGTCCTTAGTAGTTCTAGTCATTAAAACTGTTTGGCTATAAATAACAAAAACAAAAAACAATTCAAGTTAGCCTAAATGAATTAAGAAATTAATGAAAGTTTATTTACTAGAACTTGCAGATTAAAAAAGAATCATTCACAACATAAATTTATTGTTGCTTCCATTGCCCCTTTAAACTTTATGGATTTAGTCTTCACCTTTCCTGGATGTAAACTCCAGTGAAGTCATGTCTTTTATTTTCAATCATATGGAATAGAACAGTTCTATAGTCAGTTTAAAACATAACCATAATGTCAATTCAGTAATTAGAACATACTACTATGTTAGTTTTCTATTGTTGCTATAGCAAATTAACACAAACTTGATGGCTTAAAACAAAACGAATTTGTTGTTTAATAGTTCTATGGATCAGCAGTCCAACTTGGGTAAGATGAAGGGTTCTACAAGACTGTGTACCCTTCTAGAATCCTGTAGAAAAATCCACCTTTTCCAGATCCTAAAGGCTATTCTCATTCACTGGATTGTATTCCCTTCCTCAATCTTAAAAACAAACAATAGCAGATCAAATATTTTTTTACATCACATTTCTCTGATCCTCTTTTCTATTTCTCTTCTACTTTTAAGGACTCATGCTATTAGATTGGGCCATCAGAATAATTTTGGGTAATTTTTCCACCTCAAGGTCACCTGATTTGGAACCTAAATTGCATTTGCAGACCTAATTTCCTTTTGTTGTATAGCATAACAAGTACAGTTGGAGGGATTAGGACATGGATGTCTTTGGGGACCATTATAGTGCCTTCCATATCTGACCAAACAATAATCTAGCCTTTTAGAATGGGATTTTCTATAAATTAAGCTTTATAAGGCATGAGCCAGGGCATGCCCTTTTTACTTTCTAGTGGTAGCAAACATATTTTATATTTCAAATCTTACCACACAGTCCCCTTAAAGTCCCTCTACTCAGGTTAAAGTCACAAAGTTACCATTCTCCTAGTCCTCCCCCACCACCCCACAAATGGATTAGTCTCAGAGCATAGCAGTTGCTCTCTACAAAGAAAGCTGTTCATCAATTCCTTCACCAAACATTCTCTTACATTTTCTGTGATCAATATCAATAGCATTGGTCAGGCTAAGGGGTTTAAGGTTAACAGGACAGGTTCTTGAATCCATTTATTTGTGAATTCAGTTGGTATAGGGTCAAAGAGGTGTTTTTCTTATATTCATTATAGCAAGAAGAGTCCATGTAGCTTGGCACATAAGGTTGAGCCACAGTACTGTGAAATTGTCGGAAACCAGCCGACCAAGTCAAACCAGGTACCTGAATGGGGGAGCGGGGACTGAGGAAAAAGAGAAGACAGACAGGGTGCAAGAGAGAGAACAGATCTCACAACTGTCTCTCCGAGTTTATTTCTTATGCTCCTTTTTATACATAATCTGTTCCTTTGTGTATCCCAAGATAACATAATTAAAGTAACATCTTGAAGATCAAGGTACAATCGACACTTCCTTTGACACTCCCTTCGACACTCCCTTCCACACTCCCTTTGACACTCCCTTTGACACTCCCTTTTTCTATACTTAATCTTCTTCTTCCTGGAATTCCACAGAACCAGCCTTTTCCCTTTTTTTATGCAAGCAGGCCTCCCAAGATAATCCATGCACTCTTTTGAATTTTGGGAGCTTTAGCTCCCTACATGAAATCCAAAGTCTAGACCTTAGGAACAACCGGAACTAATGAAACAGCCATGAGTAATTCGAACTAATTTTTCTCTTTATATCTTATCTCTGTTCCTTCCTACAAATGAACTTCATTTTTCTGTCTTCTGTGAATAGCTGTTATACGGTCCCTGGTCTCACATGGGTAAACATGGCTATACATAACTCCTGACTTTACATGTTACAGGCCTCACTTTAATCTTTTGGTCCCAAAACAAAATCTCTCATCTTCCTAATTGGAGTCTAATGTACATATTGGTCCAATCAACTGTAACCTGTGGAATGGAATATATTACATAGAACAAAATGCTTCATCCCTGTGGATTTGGGAAATAGATAAGAGAGAATCATTGTGATGTGGCAGAAATTTCAAAAACTATATATCATAGTAGTTTGTAAATCTTATAATAACAATAAAACAAAAAAATAATCATTTTTATAGTTGAAGTTCATTCAGAGCCTATTATGATCAGGCCTGAAAGATTGTATCCAACTATCACCACAACCGCATGTGGAGGTTCAGGTGTTTGCTTTATATTTTAATGAAATAAAAATTGAGGTTCAGAGAAGTGAAATAATTTGCTCAAGGTCACACAGGAAGTTAGTGGTAGCCATGACCTAAATCCACATTTCTCTGGCTCCGAAGTTCATAAAAAAGATGTCAATAGAACAATACCTAGTGTATAATTTTAACTAAAAAGCATGTTTCAGATGTTCTGTACATATTAGAATTTATATTTTTATTCATGCCTATAACTTGACTAGCTATATTTCTCTATATCTATATCATATCTCTATCTCTCTACCCTATTATGCTCCTTTCCTTCTCTTTCTTTCTAGGGCATATACTTAAAAGTTAATACCGGCTACCTCTGAGAATGAGATCATTTGTTATTTAAATTCTATTTTTCTGTCCATATTTTTTGTTAATGATCACATATTGTTAGGATCATAAGAAGATAATTTTTGTTTCATAAAGAACTAGAAATGTTGAGCTTATTTTCTTATTTTGCTAAGTTTTTGGAGAGTGAAAGTTTTTCTTTAGTGGCTTCTTGTCTGCTTTTTTTCCACAGCTTAAACAGAATTGTCCTGCTGTTTTCTTTTTCTAAGTAAGGTCTTCCCAATTAACATGGCGGCTCAGACACTTTTATTATTCTTTGGAAAAGTATGAGTTTATAAAAAACAAGCTGTGCAGTATCTGCTGAGTGACATTTACCACCCTCTCCTCACAAAGAATATTCAAATGTTATAGCTTTTTAAGTATTCCATAGGTTTTCCTCCTAGGTCCCTTTAAGGATTCTTTATTAAAGTTTACAAAAATATCTTTCCTTGCACCTAAATTCATCAAATACTTGCAGAAGACCTATTTATACACTTTTTATTAGCTATTTACTAACACTAATAAGCTCAAGATTTCATTTAGAAACATCAGAGACATAATTTATAGATAAATTGTATGGATATTCTTGAAAGCACAGTTTAGAACACCTTGTCTTTTACATTTCTAATTTAATATAAAGAATAGTCAATAAACATAAATAAGGCTTACTTATTTTCCTCAAAATACTAAATAAATCTTTCTTTTGATTATAAACTAAACATAACTTGTTTTAAAATATAAAAAATCAAGTAGGATGCAAGGAATAATTAGACAATCACTATAATGTAGAGATAATCATTGCAATATGTTTAGCATATGTCATATATCTTGACAAAAATATAACAATGATGTGTTGCACTTTTGCAAGGCAGTGAATAGTTCTGCATTAATAGTTGCAGATCATTCAGTTATACTAGTGTATAATAATTGATTTAAAAACCTCTTATTGTTAGCATTTAATTCCTTATTTTTTTTAGTATCATAAAAAAAACCTTGACAAATATTGTTATATAAATTCATTTGCAGATTTCTGATTATTATCTTAGAAAACTTCCTAGAAGTGAAATTTCAAATGCTGTGACTTTTATTTAATATTTTAAATATATTTTGCCCAGTAGTCCTCTAGCTAGGCTGTACCATTTCTACTCTATGTATGAAGGAATACTTTCTATTTTATTTGCCTTTTATCATAAAACTAGTCTACAGGACAAAATATCTAAAACAATTGTTTTCAGACATCGAACAACAGGGAGCTCATCACTGTGATCTCCTAGAAAAGGAAATGAAATAAGGTGAGCTGTATAATTTCTACACAGAGGCAATTTCCAGAATATGATGAAGGGACAAAGAACCAAAACAAGTCTTGAGTTGTAGAAAACATCTTAGGATGATGGAAGTGTTGTATATGTTGAATGTTGTGGTAGTTGTAAGGATGAGTACTATAGAGGAAAAAAAAATATTTTTCCTCTACTCAGGTTCTCCATCGGGGGCCCTGTAAATTAGACTGACAAAAGTCAGGTTGACGAGAGGAAAAATAAAAATTTATTAACGTGTACATTGCACATGTATACATGGCAGTACCCAGTGATGAGTAACCCAAAGCGGTGGTTAGAACTTTTGCTTATATATAGCACCTTAGACTACACAAAGGAAAAAAGGTTGGAGCTTCTAAGAGAGGAAGGCAAGTTATTAGAAGAAGAAAGGGAAAAGTATGTTAAACAAAGGTAGTCTCATAAGGTTTGTTGTGGAGATTCAGCCCTTACGGTCTCCATTTGTAAGAGTTGTTAAGAATCCTTCTCTTTCTAGTAGTGAAGAAGGAGATGCCTTTTACAAATAGAAGGAAATTTCTTTTTCAAAAGGAAAACTTGTGCCCTGTTTATAGAGCTTTTGTTGCATCTGCTGGTTCTCAATGGCTTTTAGCTAAAAATAATCCATAAACTTAACGAGGCATATTTTGGCATAGCATTTTCTGATACCCTTCAATACATTTATCAAAACGTATATAACAATGTCTATGGCCATGCCACCCTAAACAAGCCCAATCCCATCTGATCTTGGAAGCTAACCAGGGTCGGGCCTGGTTTGTACTTGAATGGGAGACCACCTAGGAAGACCAGATGCTGTAGGCATAAAAAATAAGGGATTGTAAGTTGACAAGGTCTTTGCAATCTGTGAGATCAACCGAGGGTAGCCTTGCCTAAAAAAAAAAAAATAAAAAACAAAAAGCAAAATTTATATAACGATGTGTTTTAAATAGAGTTCATTTTATTGCATGTAAATATTCAATACAGAAGCAAGATTGCACCAATTTTTATTGTTATCAACAGTGAAAGAGAGTATGATAAATGTTTAAAAAATGTTTTCTTACATTGCTAAATGCATGTTTCTCATTGGATCAGATTTCCGAACTTACCCTTGAGATTGATCACTTCTGAATTTACCCTTGAGATTAATCACTTAATGGAATCATCTTTAGCTCATTAACAATTTGAAACTCAAAGAAAGCAATTCTAATATGCTAATTTGATGGTAAAGATAGACTATTATATTTACATAACTTTGCATATTTACATTATAATATTTGGATACAGAAATGGGGAAGAAAGCTCTCATGACTTAATTTATTAAGAAGCCAATGGTTACATGAAAATGCTTCAGAGGATAGGCTAGAAACTTACCCCAAACAAGACCATATAGAGAGAATTGGACCCACTGGAAAGTGAATAACTCATCTAAAATTATTCAGATTCTACTTTAAAAAAAAAAAAAGTTTTCAGACTAACAAAAGTATCTGAGGGCAGATAAGTCCAGAACTTGTGATGTCATAAAATAATCCCTAAATTAGAAAGTAGAATGTTTTCTTTAATAGTTTAAATTGCTTTCCAAGTTTCTCTATGTATTTTACACTTTCATCTTTGTTTTCATTATTTAACTTTTATTTCATTAGGTGCTAATAGGGGTAATTCAATCTTAGATTATTTCTTCAAACTACATTATTGTGCATTTTAAAATATTATAATTTTATATTTGTCACCAATCTGAAGTAAATAATGAGTTTCTTAGATTTTAAGAAAACTAAAATTAATAGCTCTCTCAAACAATATATTTGAATGTGTGTATATATACATACATACCTATGTATATACAAAGGACTGTGATTCCAGGAGGAAGTTAGAATTTGAAGCTTATATGCCATTTTAGATTGTACAAAGGAAAAGGAGTTTAAAACTTCTGCGGGGAGAGAAGAAAATTAGGGGACGATAAGGGGAGGGATTTTATTGTAAATTAAGTGTTACTTAGCATGCTGTTCTATGCGGATATGAGTCCTTTCAGGTGCTAAGAGTTGTCTCCAGAGTAGTTCTTTTCCTAGTAAGGAAGAAGTAGACACCAGTACAAATGGTAACTTATGTCCTTCTTTCAAACAGAAAGTGGAAAGGCAAAGAGCTAATTGCCTTCAGCTCAAAACAATCCTTATGGCAAAGTGGCATAACTTGAATTGCATATTCTTACTTCAGGGGAAAGCAGGAATACTAGCAACATTTTGAATGAATAATCTCCTTTATGTTCTTTATTAATTTGACTTTAAAGATTTTAGGACAAATATAAAATATAATGTTATGTTTTCAATTAATCAGTCATCAAGTATTTATTGAAAGCTTATAAATCTGGAAGATCTAAAAATATCATCCAAGAAATGCTCTAAGCGTGTGCCTTGAGAGTTGGAAGACAGGGCCTTTTTTGCCCTGCATATTTTAAAGATTAGAAGGAAATAATTATTTAATTGATGTTAGTATATACAAAGACTAAAAGTTTTAGAAGAGAGGTGAAGGACATGATGAAGTAAGGATTTATAGCTAACTTTAGCAATGACATGACTATCTCTATTTTTATGTTTATTCCTTCTTAAAACTTCTCACATATGTGAGCTCCTCATTGCCCAAGGCGATCAGATACCATATTTTCCAATGTCATCCTGGAATTTTTTTCTCGCATAGATTTCTCTCCATTAAGTCTCTTATTTTGTGAAATCTATCCAGAGCAGTGATGTTTATCTCTTCATTTCTTCTCTATTTATTTTCTCGTTTTGTAAATATGGTTAGTCTAAAAAAGACAGCAGCCATTCACTTTCGAGAAAGTCTATTTTAAGTACAAGCTGCTTGTGGGGGAAGGTGGGAGACTTTAATCCTTTGTCTTCTTTTTCTGTAACAATGCTAGCTGGCAGGTAGTCAGCAGTGAAAGCAGAAGAGACTGTTTCAGAAAGAACGCATTCTCAGAGGAAAATAGTGGCCCATTATGATGTTGAACAAAGTAGTTCTGTAATCATTTTTCTAGGAAAGCTTGTTATGTGATACTTTGACTCTTTCTTTAAAAAGTAGGGGAAGGGAAAGAAGCAGGGGAAGAGGAAGAGGAAGAGGAGGGAGAAGGGAAAGAGGAATTAAAAAAATAAAGAGGACAAAAAAAAATGAAAGAAAAATAAAAAAAAATTAGAGAAAAGTTGACATACTTTATGAATTGAAACCAAGGCCCCTAGTGTTAATTTTAATCAGTGATCATTATAGTTATTGTGTTTATTTTGGACATGTTTATCAATTATTAATATTTTAAATTAAGTGAGAGGAATGGAGTGTTTCTAAAGACAGTGAGAAGCCTTATTTTTTTACCTTAGCTTCACATAAGAGAAAGCTGTCACCCCCTGAACAGCTGTGAAACGTTGTGTTTGCGTAGTATTTGCCAAATTCCTGCAGCACATTGGCATTATTTATTTGTCTTTTATTTATTTATTTTTTGAGTCTATAAGTGTAGAGGCTGAAGACTGGAAAATATTTTATATTTTACCTAAGCATGAATGACTGGATTGAATTTGCAAAATACTACCAGAGCTGTTTTTAGATCATTCTTTGTCATGGAGATGAAATTTC
The DNA here is from genome assembly GCF_000151845.1 of Pteropus vampyrus. Lineage (NCBI taxonomy): Eukaryota > Metazoa > Chordata > Mammalia > Chiroptera > Pteropodidae > Pteropus > Pteropus vampyrus. The sequence continues at coordinate 16,305,181 of NW_011888793.1, forward strand.
TGTTTTCAAGATTGGTCATTTCAGGGTGTTTTGAGGAAATGAATTGATCTCCAAGCGAATGATACCTTTTAGCATTTTTTTTATATTTTAAAAAGATGTAATTCTATTATCATTCTGTTATCTTGGTGTTCCTATTAAATCTTGATATTCTAGAGTTTTGGCTATATTTTTCTCCAGCTTTATTGTGAATTTTTAACACGTCCTAAAATTTTCAAATTTATAAGTTCTTCATGCTGTGCAATATCAGACTGTTAGCTTGCATATTCCTTTGGGTTTCTCTCAGGGAGTTTTGCCAATTTGTTGAACAATGAATTATTACATGTAAATTAGTCGTGTGTGTGTGTGTGTGTGTGTGTGTGTGTGTGTGTGTGTGTACACTCAAATTGACGAGGCTGTTTGCTAAAAAGAGTATATTACTTTAAAACTTTCTGACATTAAAGACAAGATTTCATGGGATCCTCATAAAAGTGCACAAATTATTATACACTATGATTACAAGCTTGTATTTAATGTTGTGTTACACAGTTCTTCCACAATCTTGAATAATGTTGTTCCCAGCAGTGAATTCAAATACTTTGTAGTGTAGGAGAGGAAAACTTTTCCCTTTTTCCCTTCTAGGTTCTTTGTCTTCCTAATAATTAAATTGACGTAAGACAGATTAACAGGAGAAAAGCAAATTTAATTACTTACCTACGGGAGTCTCATAAGAATAAAAGACCTGAAGGGCAGCCAGGTAACTGAAGCTGTATAATGTCCTGAGCTAAGAAAGGGGATAAGGGGTCTGGGGATACAAAGGGGACAAGGCCATTTACAGAAAGGCTAATGAGATGTTTGGGAAACAAAGGTTGTCCTGTTATGCAGATAAGTTTCTTAGGTTAAAAAGTTTCTCTGGTAATAGCTCTCTTCCTGGTATAGGCCCCCTTTTCAATATAAGTTTAGGCAGTTTAGGGGCAGGTGAAGAGCTTTTCTGAGTTTTAACTGGGTTTAATTCAAAGGTGAAGAGCTTTTCCTGAGTTTTAACTGGATTTAACTCAAATAATCCTTGTGCCTAAGTGGCACATTTGAGGGTTCAGGGCCTGCCCTGAACTCTGTCAGTAGTATCACAACTAACTTGGTACCTCCATATGTCTGTTATTTTTAGATGAGTCATTCTATATCTTAATTATGTGAGATAATCTATAAACCATCAGTAATTTTTAGGCAACTCTGGTGTGTGTGTGTGTGTGTGTGTGTGTGTGTTAACATATAATTAATATAGTTTCTTGGCTTCTTTATTAATAAAACTATAGTAAAAAGAACGTTAACATGACAATACTCTTGCCATTATGACTTATCTTGTTCTCTTATTAATGGATGTTTTATACTACTGAAACAAATACTTTCTTTGTTCTTCATCAACATTAATTTTAAGATTTAGATGCAGTTTTCTAATAAAAATGATGGAGAAGTAAAAGTTTAGTTAGTAGAATCAGAAGGATATTTTTGCCCGTCTGTTAAGCCTAATACAAAGTATTGAGTAGGTCTTCATTTTTTTTGACCAATTTTTTTTCTTTTATATTTGAATATATAGAAAATTCAATATGTTTTTGTGCATATTGCATTTAACTATTTAGATTTATGATATCAAGTGTGCTTGGGGATTCCAGAGAAGCCTGAGTAAATGAACTAGATGTTATTGGAAGATTAAGAGTCAGAGGAATGGAAAATTGTGGTGATAAAGTAGTGACATTATTGAGTAGGCTGTGGAACAATGAAGACATGTGAGCATGGAAATAGCATGACTATGTTTTAGAAAGATCACTTGGGCAGATATAGAGAGAATGGATTAGAAGAAAGGAACAATTTATTTAGGGAGTTACTGTCTTGGCAAGAGATAATAATTGCCTTACCTAGAGGAAATGGAAAGTTAAGGAGGTGGATTTCAATGTCTTTAATAGGACTCAGTGATTATTTGGGGAATGTGAGAGGATAGAGACAAGGATAGATCCTACATTTCTGTCCAAGGCAACTAGGTGGATGATAATACACAGATCCAGAAGAAAAGAAGTACAATATGTTAGGCCAGCATTCCCAATCATGAGAAAAGTTTGTTTAATTTACCTCTACCCATTCTTTCATATAGTAGTTTCCCATCCTTTCCTAGCTTACCTAGCTATCTTGTTTCTAATAATACTCAAAAGTACTCAGTAGCTATGAGGATCAGAAAATTCTACCCTAGGAATTCTTGGCTATAGCTTACATGAAGGTGAGTTTCTCAGGTGATGAGTTTCTCCAGGAGTAGTTCTCTTCCTGGTTAGGAGGCACTTCTACAAATCTAAAATTCCTTTATAAATGTAAATTTCCTTTACAAAAGAGGACACTTATACTCTATTTTCAGGCAGGTAGGTCAGATAAAGATTTCTGTGAGTCTGCTCAATTGCCTGAAGCTCAAAATAATCCACACGCCCAAAGGCATATTTTAGGGTAGCATATTCTGGTACCTTTCAAGCGCATCCACCCAATTCTTGGAACTGTCACCTCAAAGATCCATTCTGGTTGCTGAGCATGGAATTTCTTTCATGTAATAGCTTGCAGGATTATAGCTTGAGAATTATAATCCTTTTCTCTCTAGCCTTTTCTCTCCATGGATAGCTATGGTTTTAACCAAATTGTTTGTTCTACTTGTGTTATACTTTTCATTGAGAAAATAAGTACCAGGTTTATGTCATTGTTAGATACATTGCGACATTTTACAAACTCAGAGTCCCACGCTCCATAACATACAATGTTAACATCCACCTTAAAAAAAAAAACTTTATATATATGTTTTCAACTTTCCACTTGTATCTTCTTCCCATGTAAATCAGAACTAAACACTTCAATACCTACCCATCAGTTTAAACTGCAACATTGGTTTCTTCCTCCCGTGTAGTTTTAGGTAGAGCTCTCCAATTGAGTGATAAAGGACAGCATTTATAACATCCTCCTTTGCTCACTCTCCTCCTGGTGTTTGCTTTAGAAATAGAATGTTGGTCATCTAAATTTTTAAAAAATGTGCTCAGTAACTTATGGTAAATTCTTTGAATGCATTAAAGACACATTCACTCTCATAGACTTTCTTTCCAAAATTCAGAAAATCTTTCCAAAATTCAGAAAACCTTGATAATTTTAATAATTATGATAGTTTTAATTTCATCATTCAGTAAAGCTATTCTACCTAATGACACCCATGTCATTTGTGTGTGTGTGTGTGTGTGTGTGTGTGTGTGTGTGTGTGTGTTGTTAAAAAACAAAATTCAGTGAGTAAATTTGAAGATCTAACTGGCTTTAGTAAGTGATTCATGAATGGGGTGGAATCTCTTCTAGCAACTAGTGCTCCCAGGGTTGTACAAAATAAAGGGTTTTTGTAGGAAGAAGGGTGGGCAAGGGAGCTATTATCAAAAGAAAAGAAAGAATTATTTTTAGATCAGGACATCTTTTTTTGGGTGTGGGAGGGAATGAGACTTTTTATCATGCAGATTGCTTCTTCTTTCTACTATGGGGATGGAGATGGCCTACCCAGCAGATTACTTCACTGGTGTTGAACAGATAATTTGAGACTGGTTGATTAAGATTTTGTTTCTGCGAGAAGTAGAAACAACGATTAGGTCAGGTATTAAATCTAGTTTTGGTATTGTGGACTTTAGCACAAGTGACTCCATTGTAGACCTACAGTTTTCTCTTTAACAATGTATTTTAAACGAATGCTTTTTTTTTTTTTTTTTTTTTTTTTACTTCTTTGGGTTTTTTTTTTTTTTTTGAGATTCTCTTAAGTGTCCTCATGTCTTTTATCCTGCTAGCTCTTAATTAGCTGCTCTTGCAGATAAACCTACCTACCCGCCCCCTTCTCTTTTTACTTTTAAACTTTAATTTGTCATTTTTTTTTTAGTATCTTATATCATCTTTCCTAATCCATGTCCCCTTTTCTGACCTTAAATCCTTTAAGTCATCCTTTCTGATGATAGTAATTTTATTCATCTTTACAAAATTCGTTGAAGGCATAGTATGTGGTAGTAACTGTGCTAAGTGCTAGAGATATAGTGATGTACACAGAAAAGGTCTCTGACAACAGCTTGCAAGGACACATAATTAAGCAGTACATACAATACAATGTGATAAGAGCCATGATGAAAGGAAAAGTTCTGAGTTGTTAAGGGGCATCTGGAAAGTACATAGAAGAGATATCAACCAAGACTGGGTTCAAGAATTCCTTCATGTGAATTAGGCAAAGGGCAGATGGTGAAGGAACAGCTTTCCTAGGCATTCGAGGCCAAGAGTAGGGAGGAGAAGAAAAGGGGGAGGGAGAGAGATAGAGAGAGAGGTGGGAAAATGTATCTTATATCCATGGCACTTTATTAGTATTGAAACTGTTTCAATATAATTGAATTTATATTTATATTTATATTACTTTCTGTACAGGTACAACAACTTTTGAGATTCCTGGTGTTTATATTTTTACATTTTTCTTTGGCTCAGAAATAGGACTTCTCTACTCTACTTTTATAATGATTTCCAAATGCCATAATTTTGCTAGTAGATAATAGGTGCTTTATACCTATTATTAACTAATTTTAGGTGCCTAGGGCAGATATGTAAATACATTTCCAAGTTTTTCATAATAAGTGAGGATTGATATGTGTATTTCTCTGCTTATGATGAAGTCAGAGTGTGATGAGTATAGTGTTTTATTAGCAAACATTCAATGTCAGGTTACTTTTGGTAAAGTACGTAGCATGGTATATATGATACATTATGCTATTGTACTAGCAAAAGAGTACTCTATTCTGAAATAAACCACAACCTAGATTTTAAATCAGAGGTTTGTGGCATTATAATCATGAAATGGGCCTTAGATATTAAATGGTCCAACTCCCTCATTCTACAGATGAGGAAATTGAGACCCAGACAGGTAATGAAAGAACTTTAAATTAATTGTGATGATTTTTTAGTGTAGTGTTTGTTTTTATTTCTAATACTTTTGAGAAAAACTATTCCAATTTGCCGTTTCTTTTGTTTACCTAGCTTATGTAATCAGGTTATTTTTAATAATCTAGCAAATATGATCTACAGATTCTTTTAAAATTGAAAATTAAAGAACTATTAAAAGAAGAGACATTTGAAACTTGGATTTTTTAAAACTAGTGTGTTCAAAGCTAAAAGTTAAAGAATTCTAGAAGAAGAAAGTAGAGATTGTTTTTTATTTTTGATATCTCATGGGAGGCAGAACTTAAATAAATTTACTCGTTTTTGTGATCTACTTCCTCTCTTACTTAACGATTTATAAAGATAAATCTCCAATTTGTCACTCATCTTTGCTAGAGTCTATTTTTCTCTAAGGCACAAAAGTTTATGTAATACTCACCATGTTCCTATCAAAAAGGCATCACAAATATTGGTGTTCTTCTTTTACAAATGAAGACCTTGAGGCACTCCAAGATTGCATTGAATCATTTATTTAAGGTCTCTCAGTTAATAAATAACACAGTCGATGTCAGGACATAGTGACATCAGTGTGTTAGTTTGGCATCTTTTCTATTGGTCAGGAAGAGAAGGAGAATAGGAGGGAGACAAGGAAGAAGATGAAAGAGGAAAAGGAAGAAGTTGGGGCAAGGAAGAGGAGGAGAAAATTTTGCTTGTTGTGTGTCTGTTAGCTGCCATTCACAAGTTTTGCACAGTCATACATTGCTTTCAATTTTCATAAAATTTTTCTAAAATTGCTAAAATTAATCCCATGTTATGGTTGAGGAAGCTGAGTCTTAAAGAAGTTACATTCCTTGCTTATAGTTACACAGCTAGTATTGGAGGTACTCCAGAACCTGCCTTTCCACCACTGCAAAAAACTGATTCTCATGCTGTTCCTTATCTCCCTGTATTTTTTCAAATGGACATTGCAAAATTCACTTTAAATTTTATTTTATTTCTATAAGGGAAGCAGACCAGCAACACTAACAAACAAAACTGTAACTCTGCACCATGGCATGTTGATAGTATCAACACTCAGGGGGAAAAAGGTACATCTATTTCTGGACTAAAGTGAAAGTAAGGAATTAAAAGTTAACATCAAAACTGAAACAAAGCCACGTTTTGTGAAACACACATTAATAGCAGTACACTGGATCAAAAGATGTGATCTCACTTCATAGTAAAACAGGTCCTGCAAGCCCAGGTAACTCAGGAAGCAGGATGGTAATTATTCACAGAAGAAAGCAGGTAGTATACTGTTACAATACTACAGTAGAAAGTCAGAAGGTCACAAAGCTGGCAGGTAACTGAAACAACTTGAAGCCGCTTGGCCCCCTTTAAAAAGAAATTATAAAATGGGAGAGAATGAAGCAAGTTTACCTAACACATCCTTGCAAGGTAAGTGCCAACAGCCTTGGAAATGTCTGCAATCAGAAATTTAAGCAGTGTCGATTACAAAGTGCGTGCATGTGCGCGTGTGTGTGCGCGTGTGTGTGCGTGCGTGCGTGTGTGTGTGTGTGTGTGTGTGGTGTGCCCCTCCCCTCCGCCCCGCTGAGTTTCAAGGTGTGCTTTTGAGGGTGGGGAGAAAAGGTAGGAATCGTTTCAGAAGAAGCAGGCTGTCTCCGTTGTGCTCAGCAACCTGACCACAGATTTTGTGGAGCTTGGGAGAGCCTTATCCTTTGTCCCCAGTGTGGTGGTGGAGAAATGGTGCAACCAACCCTCTGGTGCAATTTTCATTTTAGACCTTTTTCAACATTGACCGAATATGGATTTTTGTCTCTGCCTATGCAATTTCTATTTGTAATCAAGTTTTGCTGTCCGTGGGATTTACTAACTAAGTGTCCTTGTAATTAATATATATAACTTTTATAAATGTAGAAAACAGGATCTCAAAAGATATCAGTTGGGGAGAGCAGTTTATGTTACATGTCTTACTTAATCAGATACCTTTGTCCTTTGAACGGATTGGCTTTGTTGACATTGGCTTGACTGGGCTTCTACGGTTAGGCTTACTGATAGAAAGGAATACAATGAGCTCACACTTTCCACTTTTTTGAATGAGAAAAGTTCTTTCTTCAAAAAAATAGAAAATGTGTCTAGTGCTTATTTGTTGCCATAATTTTTAGTAGTCTACTACTCTCTTACAAATTACCACCTCTACAGGTAACATTTTGATGAAGATTTTTAAAAAAAAATCTACATATAATGTCATTTTTATTTTTTTAATTCTTTTCTTGTGAGGCTCTCAGCAAGAAAATTCTCAAACCACCCAGTTTTCCATTAAGTACATATAAAACTACATCTATGAAATATAACTCATGAAAGAATAACAATAACGTGATCATGGACATGCCTGGTCATAAAAGTATAGCATCTAATTTATAGAGTTGAATTCTTTTCCAGAATGCCTGTGTTCTTTCTTTATTTCTTTAATCCTTTCTCAAGTTAATCTGTTTAAGAATCTAGGAATCTTATTTCTATTTCTTGATGTTTTCTAAAAATGTTTTTGAAATACTGCATAAAATGCTATCATGAAGCATTTTTAATTTAAAGATTAATAAAAGAAGTCATTTATTGCATTCCATTAAAGAAAAACAACAAGATAAAAGGCTCATTTAGCATAATTCTATGAAATATTTTAATTTTATGTGTTTTATAGACAAATGCTATTATGTATGTGATTATAACATATACGTTCATTGTCTTAGTAATATCTTTTGTTGAGAAAGCATACTAGAAGTATTTAGGTTATTAGATAGTTAGTTGTTCATATAATAATAATTTTGTATAAAATATATGTGACTGTATGGCAACCCCTTCCTTACACAGTGTATCTTAGACTGTGTGGGCGTATCACTTGTGTCTACATTCAAGGGATTGAAATAAATTGAGAAGTAACTAGGCCTTTCTCCTTTCCTCTAGCCTCTCCTCTTTCCCCTTATCAACCCTCTTTGTGTCAGGATCATGGATAATATTTACTTCTTATTTTAGAGCTCTAGCATTTGTATAGATTTTCCGTTTTATTTTTCGTTTTTCTTTTTCTCTGACACTTTTATGTATGCTGTGTTTCTGGTAATATGTTTCACTGTAAAAGGATGATTGGTATATATATACACAATTATTTTAAGAATTAATAAACAGTATAAATCAGAAAAATGCCCAAATTTAAAGCAAAAGCTATAGTAAATAATTTGAATGCCATGGTTTGAGTTAGAAAATTATGTGCCTAGATCCGTAAACCTTCTGTCATTGGGAAATGCTCGTGAGAGCAGTTCTGTCCCAAGGTGTTTTATTTTGTGCACTCTCTGAAAACTTTTCAATAAGGAATTTTTTCTTCTCTGATCTTATCTGAGTTGAAATGTATTCTTGTAGGTCCACAAAGAATTCAGATATGTCTTCTTGGGGTATTAAAATGCTCCCATTCCAGTTGTATTTGCCTTAAGATTATTAAGTAAACAAACTAGTTAATCAGGTGAGAGTTAATGAGAAATGATGGTACTTAAGTTGGTTTTAAAATATTTCTGGATTTTCTTAAATTATAAAGGAAAGCACTATGAGGATAATTTGCACCTTTATTTGTATGTGTGAAGGTAAGCGATTTTGTTAAGTGTGTTTAATATTTTATGAAAGATATCAAGATATATCCTACAATATTTATTTATGGAATGAACTAACATTATTCTGTTTTCTGTGCAATACCCTGTCCTATATCCGAGCTTCAGTTTAAAAATTATCAAAGTAAATAAATAGGCATTTTGAGATGTTGTTTAATTTTTGATTCTGAGGTTCTCTGAAATGATACTAGTTATTATCAGCTCTACTTTAAATGACTGTTCACTAACCAAAATGACTATATTCAAATACTATGTTTTGTACAGTAAACATATGGATGATTTAGAGTTTTGGTATGAAGATAATAAATGACAGTAGATTATAATTAGAACTCCATCATGTACTTTGAATAATGATTTTCTAAGGCCGTGTATCCAGATTGTCTAGGTTCATTGGACCATCTCTAGTCACAGCTTGGAGGGCTAGTCAAAGACATTGTCAAAGATTATTTATTTTAGTGCTATTTCCTGCAGGTATCTGACTCATTTATATAACCTAGAAGCTAGTTAGGTGTTCCTGGTCGGTGGAGCTCATACCATAGCTATCAACATTTAGTATTTCCAGTAGTATTGGGAACCTATTTTTTCACAAATGAAAGTGTGCTCGTTCCAAGGTTATCTTCAGCTTACTGCGTTAACAGATATCAATTATCTCTTCAAATATAAAAACCAATCTCTCCCTTTTAGTCTCAATGAAAAGTAACCCCACAGAGAATTATGTAAAGATTTTATACATGAAGGTTTATAACATTCTCAGGATTCACAAAATAGAATTATCTAGGGTTGGATAGAATGCTAGAATTTTCTTTCTAATTTTTCAAGCTATAAATAAAATGCATATGTAATATGACAAGAGGAGAAGGGAGAGTGCTTTTTGAGCATTGTTTGCTAAGGAAAGAAAGCATCATTTCTTTGCATAATATCTGCAAACTCACTTATACCAGAGTGGCACTTGGTCAATCTGTGACAGTATTTAAAGATCTTAGCTGGGATGACAAGATGGTAACAACTTCTTTCCTAACAGGCATCTACCCAGAAAATGCCTTAGGCTGAATTTTCCCCAGAGGCTACGCTTGGGCATGTGAGGACCCCTTACCTATTGTCTGTCAGGAAGGGCATGTATTTTCTACTTCTCCCAGGATTCCTATTAACTTACAGGGCTGACCATAGTCAGAATTGTAAAAAAGAAAGAAAGAAAAAGAAGAAAAGAAAGAATCTATCATTATCCAGCTTTGTTCCTCATCCACTAAATCCTCCTACCTCAGAACTCAGTCCCCATGAGCTTTTTCCATTTTTTTCTCCTCTTTCTTGATCAAAGCATGTCCGCGGCCTCCTGCCTCTTTTTAAAGGATATAATATATGATGTCATGCTTGGAATTATTTGAATAAAAGGTATCTCTGAGTTCAATGAGGGAACAACCTTATGAGAGATTTCTTTGAGTGGGAGTCTCCCCTGTGCTGCTCAACACACCCTCGTCACTCGGGCTGCCTGCTATCAGCTCCTTGGATGTGCCTGAGCACTTCCAATTATAGCCCTCCTTCCTACTTCAGTTCCTCTTAGCCCTCGAGATCTAGGAGACCCCTACCCTAAAGCCTACAAAAGACTAGAGTCCAGGGGAAAATGTTTCTAAATATAGAGAGTTGGCTAGACTCTGCAGGATGTAAGGTCAGCTTTAGACAGTAGTCAGCAGAGAGGAGAGGACTCTTCATCAACCCACTGAAGGAGGATTTGACTATCGTAGTTAGGGAGATAAAAATCTGTAGAATATTAACATTTTCAAGGTAGAAGGGAGCTTAGAGGGGCTCACGTCCAATGTTTCTACTTTGTACAGTAGCAAACAGAGATTCTATGAAGGTAATAAAATTGTGTTTGATTTCTTAGAAGAGTTGCCAGGTTTGCACCTTAACTGCCCAGAGCCTGTAATTTTATAGAGGAATTTGGCGCATTATTTTCTGTAGGCATTTACTTTTCTATTCCAAAAGGGGAAATCAGGCTTATAAATGCTTTTCATATTGACATCTTTTAGTTTCTATAGTTATGGCCTGGAAAGGATTGTTCAGTATTTGGTGAGGTTGTTGAAACCTGGTCCGTTCAGGTTTGGGTTTTCTCTTGACTCTATCACAGTTTCATTGACTTTTAAGACATTTACTTAACTCTCATTACAAACAAGAGAAGTCGGCTGAAATGTTTCTCATGATACAGCTATTTTTAAGAAATTGTTCTTTTTGTATTTGGCTAGTAAAAGAAAAAAAAAAAAAATCTAGGCAGGAAGGTGCCTTAGTGTCTTTGCTTCTAAGTTGCAGCCTCAGGGCAGCAGTACTGCATACCCCAACCTGTTATACTGGTTTGGTGTTCATGTTTATTTTCTGCGGTGGAAAAAATATCTCTGTATTCATCGTGGTAAACCATGCCTGTGAGTGCCTTGAAATTTTTCTAAAACTCTAAAGAGGACTAACTAGTTTGTGACTCTTCCTTCCCAGCCTAGAGAATTTCAACGTTTTTTTTTTCAATTAAGAGAAGTGAAAGGACAGAGAGAGAGAGCGTGAGAGAGAGATATGCAAGGAGTTCTTGTTCCAGGAGGAAGACTTTCACTAGCTCTTAGAGATTATTTGGAACACATGAAGACCTGAGACATTTTGGAGTTGAAATTTAGATATTGAGGTAACAGGGTTTTTTGGTTGAAACTTCCAGAAGCTCTGCTGGAGAGAGGTCTTATTATCTAAAGGCAAAATAGAGCACATTTGGAGTAAGTAAAATTTCAGAGAATGTCAAGAATGGCATGAAATCCCAGGTGAGTCTTACCTAATGGGTTAGGCAAAGGTGAACATGAAGATGGCCTGGGGACTGTTCTCAGATATAAAACAGAAAATCCTTGGAGCTGGCAAATGAGATTAGGAGATAAACTCTGACGTGATATATAAGAAATACAAAATGAAAGCAACATAAATGAGCTAAGGAGGCCTTTTTTTCTTGTCCTTACCTTATTAGAAATAAAATAGCAAGCAATGTACTTGATTGGGACATGAGATAAAGGTGGTTAGAAATGGTCCTCAGTTAAAACCTGCTGCTGGGGGAAAAGTCAGTTCTCAAACGCTTTGAAATTTAGAGTTTGTTTTTATACTTTAAAATGGTCTGGAAGCACAGTTTAATTTCCTTTGATTTAAATTATATTTTATGGCACTGAATTTGTTTTAAAGGGAAACATTTTAAGTTTCAATTAAAGTCACTATAAAATCTTCTTGAAGAAAAGGCGATGCATACCTACAGGATGACTTGATTGTTTAAACATTATTATTAATAATGCAATGAATTTTTTTCATATATTTAAAAGGTTGGATTTGCCTTTGAATCTGCTTTCTTTTTTCTTAAGGTATAGAAATAAAGGATGCAGTAACAAGTTAATGATTATACATGTATAAACACTATATAATTATTACATTTTATGCCTATTCTCTAGATTTTGGAAAGAGTTTAAACAAATTTAGCTAACTGAGTAAGACAGTAAGCCGACCTTCTCACAGTTTTTTGGGGTAGGATTATTAACCAAGCATGTACTTGACTTATCATTGGAAGGTATTCCACTTGATACCTAAGTGAAGGAAAAACAAGTGACTGAGAAGATTGCAAAGATAATGTAATTAGGATGAAAACAAAAGGGCATTGAGCTTTAGTTGATTCCTTAAACTTCTAATCTTCTCATCAGGAAAAGTATGTGTAAATAGTTTTATTTGACAGGGCTATTTTGTTGCTCTGTTGATAGATATTTAACCATCTCCACAGTTGAACCCTTCAGAAGGTACATTCATAAATGCCTTTATAACTTATATTGTAATGCAATCTGTCTGTCTTTTTTAAATCCTTGATCATAGTAATGCACATTGTGCACTGTGTATTAAAAAATTGAGTGCGACTTAGGGGATAGGTACAAATTCCTATCTACTAAAAACAAACAAACAAAACCCCAAAGAAAAATGTTTTGAAAAGTCAGTTACTGAATTTAATGTAGTTCATATAAACAGCAAAAGTTGTATATGTACATCTGTTAAACAACACAGTAAATTTGCTGTGTGACTTCAGACCTTGGTGAATGATTCATTTTGAGAACCGATTAAACTCTTGAAATCTTTCCATCTCTATGATCCTTTTCTTTTCTCAAAAGTTAGTTCCTTCGCAGAAAGAACAAACTAATCAAAAACAGACTCACAAATATAGTGGACAATTTGGTGATGGACAGAGGAGAGGGGGGTTGGGGAGCTGGGAGAATGGGGTGAAGGGTTAAAGAAGTACAAATTAGTAGTTGATAGATGGTCACGGGGATGGGGAGCACGGGGAGCACGGCAGAGGGAATGGAGTTAGCATTAATATGATGGCTAGGTGGAGAGAGGGAGCAATTGGGGGGATCATTTCATGAACTATATAGATGTCTAACCAATGTATTGTATACTTGAAACTATTTTAAATAAATACATTTAAAAAAATTAGTTCCTTTGGAAATGACATGAAGAACAGAGAGGATTATTTTCCTTTTTGTTTACGGACTTTTAATGCATTCATAGACAAGTCACCTCTTTCTTTAAAAGTACTGATAAATCTTGAAAATTCTTCGTTACATACGTATTACTTGGTGGCAGGTTTCAGAGAAGGAAAAATATACTTTGCTACAGAAGGAGGAAGTTGCTTCTACTCTTCCAATTCTTGATTATGCTGTTATATTGTTTTTGGCTATTGTTATAAACACAGACAAATATCTAAGAATTTATAGAGAAACCTAGAACTTTATAGAAAGTTTCATAGAGGGGACATGATGTAAACTGATTCTGGTAGGTTCAGTAATGTAAAATAAGTGCCCGGAGAGAAGAAAGCATTTTCTGGCAAAATGAACAACAGAAACAAGGAGAAGGCAAAGAAATTGAATCCATTCAAGTATATACTTGCTTTATTCTCCTACCTTATTGAAAACATAAAGAATTTTCTAAGAATTTATACTTTGAAATAGGCTACAAATTACTAAGCATAATAGAAAATGAAGTTAAAATAATGTAACAGTTAAAATTTGTATAGAAAATACATTCCAGAACATTCTAAACAGCTACCAAACAAATCACGATTTGCTTTCAAGTTTCCTAATAGCCAAAAGAAAGTAAGAAATTGATTTTAAGATTTGTGGTGTTCAAATAATGTAAAAATGCATCATTATATGAGATTAAAAGATTTCTCCATTAAAAGTGATGTTAAAAATCAGAATACCTTCTGTAGATCAACAGGAAACAAACATAACTAGAAGAGAGGGTTTTTATTAGGCAACACTGAGAAATAAAGTAAAAAAGGGTATAGATTTAAAGAAAATAGTATTATTTAACTTATCTCAGAATCTTGACATGGACAATTTACTTTTGAGCTTCTTAAGCTACTGCACCAACCTATCAGACATTTGTCAGGAAAAAAAATTATACTGAAAAAGATTTAAATTAAAAATATAATAAATCTGAAAATAAAGAAGAAAGGAAAAGAAAACAAATGAATAATTAAGAAATATAGACAATGAAATTTGTTATTTACATAATTGAAATAGTCATGCTATTAAAATTTCAGAATATAAAATAGATCATTTTGAATATTATACTGCTAAATACGTTTTATAAACTATGGTGTTATTGCTCAGGTGTGTCTCCTGAAGTTTCTACTGAATTTTGTATAGGTGTTTTATGTTCGTTTTGATTACTGAAGGGTTCAGTAGTCACTGTGGCAGATTTAGTTAAGGAAGAGAAGTAGGCAAGGCAGGGACAGAGAGTAAGAATAAAGAAAAACATAGTGGTACTGATAATATTCATGTTGCCTTATAAACATATTTAGAGACTTTATAAATTTTAGGTGCAGTGAGGTAATGATGTTACCTTAAGACTTTATTTTTGACAAAGATAAGTAGGAATTGTGGTGGAGTTTAGTAAGAAAATAGTAATGTTTTCATTCTTGAGTTTGAGTTCTCATAAGTTTTAGGCTCATATTTTATATATTTTTTTCAGTTTATCATTTGACCTCTATAGATTTCCTTTAGGTATCATCTTTCTTTCTAGTTTAGAAAGCTTATAATATTGCTTATATTTCTAGGAATTAATAATTACTAAATTCCACAACAACATTGGTATTTAGTTAATAGAAAGTTCTGGCAAGGTCATCTTCACATGAAATTCACATTTACCTACATTGATTAGTTAGTAAATAATTTATCTTCATAATCACATAAATAAAAAGGAGAAAGAACTAGTGTTCATTGAGTACTAATTCAAGGCATAAATTTACTAAGCTCATTTGAATCTCACAACTATCTTGGCCTTCTCTTTTCCTCCAACAAAAACACCAAGATGATTCCCTATTAAGACCGCTAAGTATTTCTAATTTCTGTGAATTTCCTATGGTTCATTCCTTCTTCTCATTCAGTTATCAGATCAAATATCATCTCAATGATACCTTCTCTAGCCTGTAAAACTAAAGCAGCCAGTCTGTATCTTAATGCCTGACTTTAGTTCTTTTAATATTTCACCATGAATCATTTTCTTTTTTTTTCTTTTTTGTATATTTGTCTATTGCCTATTTTCTTACAATAAAATACTCACTGTGATGAAAGACAATAGCTGACTTGTTTATGGCTAGAACCACAGCTAACACACAGTATATTTTCAAGTATGTTTAATATGTTCAGAAAAAATGAACATAAAATGAAATTTACATTTTTTCTAACATGAAAATTAGTTGAGCATAAAATAGCAGTCACTTAACATGGTAAATGCAAAACAAAATAAAACAAGAAGCCTCAACTAAAAAAAAATATTGGCAAATAAAAATGTCTTAAAATTGAAAGAGACCTTTTTCTAGAAGAATCATAATTGATATTGAGTCTCTATTCTAGGAGACTGGGAGCAATGCATTGCCTATCAAAACTAGGGAATTTGTTCCTCCTCATTTTCTCTAGTTCTGTGTTGCAGTGACTTTGGTTGGGGTTAACTAGATGAGGACTCAAAGAGTCTAAGTGTGAAATAATAATTACTATGGTGGTGGTGGTGGTGATAGAGGAAACATTTATTAAGTTTATGCAGTATGCTAGGGACAGTTACAGTGTTAAACATATTTATTTAATCTTCACAACAACCCAATAAAGAATATATGCTCAATAAATATAAATATAAATAATTATATGACTATATCTTCTTTACAGAAAGATAGATGCCTTTCTGCTCTATTTCAGATTCACCCTCATTATCATTCATCATTGCATAGTGATAGAGAGCTGAGTTCATATGATGATAGTGAAATTCGACAAAAAATAAATTTGAGAGATACTTGAAGTTAAATTGATGTTTGTATTAAGTATGGAAACAGGAAGAGGTTGTGAAGACTAGTTTTCTGACTCAGGTGACAGAGATAATAGTATTTTTAACTGATTTAGGGAGCAGTTTATAGGAGAGAAATATAATGAGACTGTTTTAAACAAAATAATTTTAAACTATATGTGTCAGATATTGATGAAAATGTCCAAGACATAAATTGAAAAAATGAACAAATAAACAAACAAACAAACAAAACTAGACCTTGGGAGGTAGAACTAGGATGAAATTAAAGAGTTGGAAATTATTACGCTTAAGTGATAGATGACATGGTGAATAAGTGAGAATATACAAAGATAGATGTTAAAGTAAGAAGAGAGGACTGATGGTAGAATCTAGAAAACACTAACATCTAAAAGTTGAGCAGAAATGAAAGAAACTGAGATGAGGTCATGGGAGAGAGAGA
>NW_011888793.1:16321610-16327164 GCF_000151845.1 Pteropus vampyrus
AACATTGGTATTTAGTTAATAGAAAGTTCTGGCAAGGTCATCTTCACATGAAATTCACATTTACCTACATTGATTAGTTAGTAAATAATTTATCTTCATAATCACATAAATAAAAAGGAGAAAGAACTAGTGTTCATTGAGTACTAATTCAAGGCATAAATTTACTAAGCTCATTTGAATCTCACAACTATCTTGGCCTTCTCTTTTCCTCCAACAAAAACACCAAGATGATTCCCTATTAAGACCGCTAAGTATTTCTAATTTCTGTGAATTTCCTATGGTTCATTCCTTCTTCTCATTCAGTTATCAGATCAAATATCATCTCAATGATACCTTCTCTAGCCTGTAAAACTAAAGCAGCCAGTCTGTATCTTAATGCCTGACTTTAGTTCTTTTAATATTTCACCATGAATCATTTTCTTTTTTTTTCTTTTTTGTATATTTGTCTATTGCCTATTTTCTTACAATAAAATACTCACTGTGATGAAAGACAATAGCTGACTTGTTTATGGCTAGAACCACAGCTAACACACAGTATATTTTCAAGTATGTTTAATATGTTCAGAAAAAATGAACATAAAATGAAATTTACATTTTTTCTAACATGAAAATTAGTTGAGCATAAAATAGCAGTCACTTAACATGGTAAATGCAAAACAAAATAAAACAAGAAGCCTCAACTAAAAAAAAATATTGGCAAATAAAAATGTCTTAAAATTGAAAGAGACCTTTTTCTAGAAGAATCATAATTGATATTGAGTCTCTATTCTAGGAGACTGGGAGCAATGCATTGCCTATCAAAACTAGGGAATTTGTTCCTCCTCATTTTCTCTAGTTCTGTGTTGCAGTGACTTTGGTTGGGGTTAACTAGATGAGGACTCAAAGAGTCTAAGTGTGAAATAATAATTACTATGGTGGTGGTGGTGGTGATAGAGGAAACATTTATTAAGTTTATGCAGTATGCTAGGGACAGTTACAGTGTTAAACATATTTATTTAATCTTCACAACAACCCAATAAAGAATATATGCTCAATAAATATAAATATAAATAATTATATGACTATATCTTCTTTACAGAAAGATAGATGCCTTTCTGCTCTATTTCAGATTCACCCTCATTATCATTCATCATTGCATAGTGATAGAGAGCTGAGTTCATATGATGATAGTGAAATTCGACAAAAAATAAATTTGAGAGATACTTGAAGTTAAATTGATGTTTGTATTAAGTATGGAAACAGGAAGAGGTTGTGAAGACTAGTTTTCTGACTCAGGTGACAGAGATAATAGTATTTTTAACTGATTTAGGGAGCAGTTTATAGGAGAGAAATATAATGAGACTGTTTTAAACAAAATAATTTTAAACTATATGTGTCAGATATTGATGAAAATGTCCAAGACATAAATTGAAAAAATGAACAAATAAACAAACAAACAAACAAAACTAGACCTTGGGAGGTAGAACTAGGATGAAATTAAAGAGTTGGAAATTATTACGCTTAAGTGATAGATGACATGGTGAATAAGTGAGAATATACAAAGATAGATGTTAAAGTAAGAAGAGAGGACTGATGGTAGAATCTAGAAAACACTAACATCTAAAAGTTGAGCAGAAATGAAAGAAACTGAGATGAGGTCATGGGAGAGAGAGAAAATAAAGATGACAGAGTTTGTGAGGAAGTGACAAGTGGGGATTTCTATATAAAAATAGTGTAAAATATTAAATGACAGAATAAAGACTAGTTAGAATTTGGTGATTCAAACTTGGAATTAAGGTGAGACATGAGGAAGAAACAATTTGAGAATTATCAGGAATGAAGTGAAAGGAGAAGACAAAATTATAAAGTCAAGTCCTAAGAAAACTGAAGTATTAGTTCAATAATTGTGCCATGGGCAATACCCATTGTTAGGGAGTGGGAGAAATAAGAGTCAACAAAGGAGGTAGTTACAACACAACAGTTCTATGAGGTAAGTATAATTTTCAGTGTCAGTGCAGGAGAGGATGAAGGTGCTAAAATAGAAGGAGTGTCTGATGAAGATGAAGGCTTGGATCATTAGAGTAACTTTAAAAAGCCAGGAGAGAAACCTTCTTTGAATAAAGAAGAGTAAGAAGGGTGAATATGATGACAGATTCACTGAATTGCAGAGAAGAGTGCACCCACTTCCATGGTGCTCATGCCAAATGGCCTGCATCTTTGCGGTAAAGAATGAGTTCATCCAGCCAGGAGTTAGGGTGGGGCTGTGTATAAGGTGTTGAATACATGAAAGACAAATAAAAGGACTGGCCAGAAGTAGCCTCAGTGAAGGTAGGAGATTAGTGTCAGTGAATGTGGGAAAAAAATGCCGACTGATTATTAAGAGAGTTTTCATAGAGGCATGAGTAAGTTTGGTGAGAGTATGAGTATGTGTGTTTGTGTGTACATTGTGTGTATGTGTGTGTGTTTTACTGGCCTGCTTGCAGATTTAGCTAGAGATTGTTATTCTGGAATATTTAAACTTTAACGTGTAGCACCCCACAATAAGTCTATTCCAGCTAGTTATCTTCAGATTGCATGCTACCGGACTAAGAAAGAACTAGAAGAGAGAATACATTTCATTACAGATCCATCCAGCTTTTGAAAAACAATGGAACACTCAGGCTTCTTCACTTCCAATAAGATTTTACGGTATCTCATCTATATAATGTTAGAAAAAAGCCCATATGTACAGCATGAATATGACTGACCTATAAGACTTTGGGATGATGGAGATGTACTTCAATTTGAAATGTGTTTGAAGAAAGCAAAATAAGGTTGGACTCTATGCTTATCCACTCAAAAATTTCAAGACCTTTAGATAATTAGTGATTCACATTGGGGTTTGTATGATATTATTATTATTATTATTATTAATGAAAAGAACAAGTAATACAATTGGGCATTTAGTAAATACCAGAAAGGGACAAAGCTAGGATTAAATCTAGGATGTATCTGACTTTATTGTTTCTTAACATCTACATTTCCCAGGAATACCATTTTAAAAATTACCTTAAAAAATAAAGAAAAAGACTCTTCAAGGAGTGTTTCAAATAATTACCATTTTATATCCATGTGCAAAAACTAGTGACTATTAATTTGTATTACTGGAAAGAGTAATATTTTATTTATAGTTTGTTCTATAGCTGATATATCTGCTTTTCCAGGGGTACTGTATTTTAAAAAACTCATGTAACTTTATGTATTTTTGGGTTCATCATGATTTCTCATGTCCTATCTACCCTCACTTCCTTATGATATTTTCATCATACCTACTTTCCTGGCACTTTTATTGAAGGTGATAAAGCTCTGAAGGAATAGTTTGAAGTAAATGGGTTCTACTAAATTTAAAAATGTTTTGACCATTAACCTTCAGTTTGAAGTTTTAGGTGACCGCAAACTGATATAAAGGAATATAGATTTTCCTCCACAAAATACACCTTAAAGAAGTTTTCAGACAATTGATGCTTTGCTGATGTAGAGGATAGTTCCTCTTCAGTGTTTCTAACTTAACAAATTACATGTAAAAGCCATAAACTCCTTTATATCTTCCATAAACATAATAAAAAATGTTACACCACATAACTTTGACTTAGTCAATAATTCTCGGCTTAGCCTTAGGGTTTGAAGAGAAAATTATTCCTGTTACACATTTTAATTATGCTATAAACTTTGAGAAATAGCTATTGATCTTCAGCATCTGGCATCAGAAAGTTGCTGCTTTCTTGTTCTGTAGCCAGTGGAAGTATGCCGTATAGACTAAAAATGAAGAATATCAGAGGAATCAAAGGTAGAAGATGTACAGTAAAAGACAATTTTTTGTTGAACTTGAGGAACTTAAATGTGAGGATACTTAAAGTTCACCTCCTCTAAACAACCTTCTGCTGGGAACACACATTTGAGTTAAGTAATATGTTACCTTGTTTTAAGAAAAAGTGATTATTTAATGGTACTTTTTTATTTCTAACATTTTAATGCAACAATAGGAGGGCCTAATTAAGAACTTTTTTTTTAACTTACATGTATAAGGTTCTCCAAAGCTTATGTAGAATGATGAACATTGCGATTATTATTTTAGAAATAATTATTTCACAAATTTTTATTTTTAAATCACATGGGTAAAAATCTCCTTTCTGTTAAAATTAAACAGATATCTAACATCTATGATGATGATGATGATGATGATGAAGATGAAGAGAATAATTACTATATGCTGAACTTTTGCTAGGGGATGAGCATTGCTTTAACTACTTTATTTATATGGCCAGATTTAAGCCTCACATCCACCAGGTGAGAATGAGTCTTGGTTTCCTCATTTTACAGAAGGCTCAGCTATGTAAATAACTCTCTCAGGATTATATAAGAACTAAATGGTAGAGCTGGTATTCAAACCCTGGTCTGTCTGACTTATGTAATGATGGTCTTCTTGAATAGATAGAGCCTCCTTCAGTTGCCATTTTCAACAAGTTGGAAATTCTTCACAAGTTTAGAGCATTTAAGTGAAGTAGATTTATATTTAAACATACCAAATTTAGTGTTATGCATTTGTTCATTCAACATATATTTATTGACATATGATTATGTACCAGATAGTGTTAGGTGCTACTGAAGCTACATTCAATGAGTCATGGACCACAGCAGCTCATAGACCACAGCAACTTGTTGTCTGCCACGGAAGACATTAAAATGTTTATACACACACACACACACACACACACACACACACACACACACACACACACACACATATGTATATATATATACACACATATGTGTATAGAGAGCTTCAAAAATCTCTGATAAACATTCTGTAATTATTCTCTCGAATTTCAGAATCTGAAAGGATGGTCATTTAACTTTGATACTATGATGCCTTTGTTTGATGGGTTTGGGGGCCTCAGTATCTTTATGACCCCAGCCATTAAAGATGCTATTTTGAGAGCATCAGCAGAAAGTCAGTATTGGCTTTCTTACTACCGGGCGCCCTTACCTTCGCACAGTGAGAACTAATGAGTAGTAATCATCACCCGTTTCTTCCCTATTCATTTCGTCCTAACCCACAATGTAATTAAATCCATTGTTTAAAGAACCTGTTAAGCATTTTATTTATATGATGCCCTTAATAGTGGCTCTGGATGCAATGGTTTGCACCAATCAATTTAACTTCATTTTATGTAAAAACTAAAGCTCAAAATGTGATTTTTGAAATATAATACACAAATCTCTTTATAAAGAAAAGTGCAATGTTCTCCAACTATGTTTTAATTTGGGGCCTGACATCTACTTTCCATTGAAATTTTCACATATATCAGAGATATAATCTGGTAAAGATAGGTTCTAGGCAGTCAATTTTTAGATATGGTAGGTAAAAGCTAAATTTTCAAACCTGATTTAATTTTGTTTAAATCACAATCAAAAAAATTGAAAGAGAAGCTAATGATAGGTGCAGATTGTCTGTCATCTACTTTATAACTTCTTCAAAGATATATAAAAACAAAGTGCCTTAGTTTAATGTCTTTGAATAAACATTAGTCATGGG
>NW_011888793.1:16327214-16359660 GCF_000151845.1 Pteropus vampyrus
ACTTTATTTATATGGCCAGATTTAAGCCTCACATCCACCAGGTGAGAATGAGTCTTGGTTTCCTCATTTTACAGAAGGCTCAGCTATGTAAATAACTCTCTCAGGATTATATAAGAACTAAATGGTAGAGCTGGTATTCAAACCCTGGTCTGTCTGACTTATGTAATGATGGTCTTCTTGAATAGATAGAGCCTCCTTCAGTTGCCATTTTCAACAAGTTGGAAATTCTTCACAAGTTTAGAGCATTTAAGTGAAGTAGATTTATATTTAAACATACCAAATTTAGTGTTATGCATTTGTTCATTCAACATATATTTATTGACATATGATTATGTACCAGATAGTGTTAGGTGCTACTGAAGCTACATTCAATGAGTCATGGACCACAGCAGCTCATAGACCACAGCAACTTGTTGTCTGCCACGGAAGACATTAAAATGTTTATACACACACACACACACACACACACACACACACACACACACACACACACACACATATGTATATATATATACACACATATGTGTATAGAGAGCTTCAAAAATCTCTGATAAACATTCTGTAATTATTCTCTCGAATTTCAGAATCTGAAAGGATGGTCATTTAACTTTGATACTATGATGCCTTTGTTTGATGGGTTTGGGGGCCTCAGTATCTTTATGACCCCAGCCATTAAAGATGCTATTTTGAGAGCATCAGCAGAAAGTCAGTATTGGCTTTCTTACTACCGGGCGCCCTTACCTTCGCACAGTGAGAACTAATGAGTAGTAATCATCACCCGTTTCTTCCCTATTCATTTCGTCCTAACCCACAATGTAATTAAATCCATTGTTTAAAGAACCTGTTAAGCATTTTATTTATATGATGCCCTTAATAGTGGCTCTGGATGCAATGGTTTGCACCAATCAATTTAACTTCATTTTATGTAAAAACTAAAGCTCAAAATGTGATTTTTGAAATATAATACACAAATCTCTTTATAAAGAAAAGTGCAATGTTCTCCAACTATGTTTTAATTTGGGGCCTGACATCTACTTTCCA
The DNA here is from genome assembly GCF_000151845.1 of Pteropus vampyrus. Lineage (NCBI taxonomy): Eukaryota > Metazoa > Chordata > Mammalia > Chiroptera > Pteropodidae > Pteropus > Pteropus vampyrus. The sequence goes on from NW_011888793.1 coordinate 16,328,256, forward strand.
TTGAAATTTTCACATATATCAGAGATATAATCTGGTAAAGATAGGTTCTAGGCAGTCAATTTTTAGATATGGTAGGTATAAGCTAAATTTTCAAACCTGATTTAATTTTGTTTAAATCACAATCAAAAAAATTGAAAGAGAAGCTAATGATAGGTGCAGATTGTCTGTCATCTACTTTATAACTTCTTCAAAGATATATAAAAACAAAGTGCCTTAGTTTAATGTCTTTGAATAAACATTAGTCATGGGATTTAGGCATTTTATAGAACTTCATGTTAAAGGTGGTATAGGAAGGCTACTATATGCAAGGTACTGATCCTGGAAATTTTACTGAAGTCACCTGATTTTATTCTCATAACAATATCTAAAGCTGTTATCAGCTTTTAAGTTACCATGTGTGTAAGTCATCTTGCCTGGAGGCAAGTGAATGGAAAAAAGGGAAGTTTAAGCAGAGAGGTGATATTTAATTCCTCCTTAAAGAATGAAGAGTTCTCAGTTCAATAAATGGAAAAGTTACTTCAGAGATAAGAAACCAGTTGTACAAAGACATGCCAGCATGACTAGTGTGTTTGGAGAATTTCAAACAGTTTTCTATGTGCCCAATAAACTTTAGTTATTGGAGTTCTAACTTCCGGGCTAATGTGAAACATATTTCCAGCCCACTGATTACAGTTGAGGTTTAAGGCTAGCTAAATTTAAACGGAGTGGATGGCAGTATCTTGTTTTTACTTCTTCTCAGTATATATGCACCTATATAGTCAAGACGTCCTAGGAGTAAAGAGGTTGATACCAAGGGCTAAATGTGTTCTTAAAATGAATTGGATGACATTTGGTATTTTTCCAATTATGAATTTTAACAAACGGGGCTCATTGTCCTCCTGGCAGCTGAACGAGTTGTATAGCAGTCAAAAAATCACATCACCCAAGACAGATGCTTACTGCATTTAGTCATATAAATGGGACATTTGTAAAATATTTAAGCAGCAAAAAATATACCTTGCATTGCAATGTACTTCATTTATATAGACTCCAGTCGAGGTTATTTTTCTTGAGCTCTCACCTTCTCGATAATACTTTTATATGCATGTATTATTCTCACATTTCAGAACCCTAGGTAAAAATCTCTTGAGGCCAATACTTGCCATGACATGTCATTCACATAAAACGCCTGCAGTCATATCACACATGTTTTGTCAACCTGTACATTCTTAATCACTTTGCTGTGCACCTGCTACAATGCAGCCTGTCAAATTGGCAGGAAAGAGGGCCGGGAAATCCCCATGCTGCCTTCTTGTCCACCATACAAGCATTTTAACTTGGCACATTAAGTATCAGTAGGAGAGACTGCAGTCAAGAAGCATTGATATTTTGTTCCACAAAAGCAGCCCACCTAAACTGTGGTTAACATCTTTGAAATATGCAAACATGCTCATGTGCAATCTGGTATCGACCTTTCCACTTCTAGGATGCCTGACTTCTTTTACATGTAACAAAATAAACAATATGAATGTCATTGCCCAACTCACTAATTTTCAGAAATAATCAAAAAACAAGAGTGAAAAAAGTAGATTTTAGATGATAAATAATTATTCACCACGTACATACATGCAAACATTTTTGTAAAAATTCAAGAGAGATATGACTTCCAGAAAACTTTTCATGGACCACCCATTGACACCCGAGATTAAGGAGTTTTGTGTTCATCTACATTTTTTTAAGAGACATGGTAAAAGGATTTAATCACATTTTCAAAGGAATTCATAATCCAAACAGTGTGAAGATAATTTCTAAAATCTTTTCTATATCAAAATTTGTGTAATTCATTAGATGTCCTAATATATTTCTGTTAAGACTTATTAACTTTTCTCCATAGAAATAGAAATATGTCTTATTTTCTAAAAATAAAATTCTGGGTCCCTTAATTTATGACTAAGGTAACTATAATTTCCAGTATAAAAACTGGAGCAACAAATTTTTTTTTTTACTTTTTGATCAGCATTTAAAAGCAGTGTCAAATTAAAGTAGTATATTGACAGTGAAGATTAAGGCGATGTGTTATTTGCCTATTTCCATTTTGCATGGACCATTAAAACTAAATGTGAAAGTGCTATACATATATATATATATGTGTATCTAATATACAGATAAGTGCTTAGGAGAAATAAAAATATCTCTATAGTACTTATATTAATACTTTAATTTGTTAAATTCACTGTTACTAATCCACTTAAAAATGAATTAAAGTGAAATCCTGTGATCTTTTGGAAAAAATAGACTTGTACAAAAATCTAACACTTCGACCGGGTTTATTGCCATCATATATGTTATAATACATACTATATATTCATTTTGATGTAATAAGATATTAATAGCACAAATAATCTTGGACTTTAGCAGATTAATACATTTTACATGAAAACAATAAGAATCTTGTCTATTATTGAATGTGCAAAGGTAGGGAAGAATTCTAATACTGTGTGTTCTTATTCTAAGAGTCCATCATAATAAAACGAGAGAGATGGGACTCATTGAAAACACCTGTGGAGTAGTTGAAGTTTGTTTTTATTTTTACTCTTCTACTTGTTTGCTACATTACCTTTCTAACATGGGTAACTGCCCTCTAGCCCCTTTCTCCTCCTCTGTTTTTCCCATTACATACCCTTATGACACTTAGGCATAAAATGATCCAATAAAATTCTTCACAGTAAATTGTTATCCTTGTAATGGTGGAATTTCAAGCAAAAGTAGGAAATACATTTTTGTTTGATAGCATCTTTTACACCCTTCAAAAATATCACATGGATGAAATCTATTGAGAGTTTAAGGTTGATGAGGTCTTATTTCGCCCCCCTCCTTAATTTTTCCTCGTTAGCTGGGTCCTACCTAAAGTTCCACAACCTGAAAATTTATGTACCTAAACAATTCTATTGACTGTGTTAATGATTTATTTTCCTCTCTTTATTGCATTTTAATAGCCATCTTTTTTAGGATGGCCTGAGGAGAGGTATTTTTGACTAGAGTCTTCTTATAAGGACAGTAATTCCATTTTGGGGGTCCTACCCTCATGACCTCATCTAAACCTAATTACCTCCCAAAGGTCTTACCTCCAAATACCATCATAATGGGAGTTTGGGCTTTAACTTAGAAATTCTGAGGGGACACAAACATTCAGCTCATTATGTGTGCTGTTCTAACAAATGACTTAGACTCTTACCTTTCAGGTCCATTTTTCTATATTTTTCATCTATGGAGATACTCCTTTTTCCAACAAACTATATATCTTGGTCATTAAGTACAGAAGTTAAACTTATGAAATTGATCAACGTATTCTTAGAGCTAAATTAAATTGGTTTCCAGTCACCTTGAACTGAAAACTCTTTTCATAAATCAGCATGTGGAGTAAATAGAGATATTCTCAGTCTCTGCTCAGTTCTCAATTCTGCCATTATTAAGCAACTAGAAAAGCTCCCTGACCCCTTTACCCCCACCCCGCCCCCCCCAAAAAAACCCCAACAACAAAAGCAGATATCATTTTGAATATAACCATTTAATTCTAGGACTTTTTTAACTTTGGTTTTTAGGATTCATTTCATCAGAACTACATTTTTCTTAGGTTAAAGAAACAACTTTTAGTGTCTATAGCTATTGTAAATAAGTGTTTGAAGATATGGAATAGAGAATGTAAACTAGAATTGTTAAGTGGAATTGCAAGGGGGAAGTACTAACACTAAGAACAAGTAGCTGCAAGGTAAGAGATTTTAGCTGAATGTAAGGAAGGAGTTTTGTATAGTTTAAAGATGTGATTTTTTTTCCTCATAAGAAAAATAAAATAAATTTACTATCATAAGACAGTGATTTCCTTATAAACAGATTTAGTCCAGAATAAGTTGAATTGCCACTAGGTAGGAAGAGTATAGAGAAGATTTATGGGGTTATATATGATGATATTTGAGGGTTCTTCTAAAACTGAGTGTTCTATTCAAAAGTTAGCTTTTATGTTTTTATGTATATGTTGGACATGAAATGAACTTAATACAAAGTGATATACTGGACCCTTCAAATTTGGTTACTTAGCATCTGATATTGAAATGGCTGTGCAGTTAACTCTAGATGTATAAAAAAGTGGTAATAATGTAGGCATAATTTAATAAAATTTTCAAAAATAAATTTCCTAAGATATTTTGAGAAAAAACAGTTTTTAATTAATTAAACAATGCTTGAAATGAACATGTGGTGAATTATTGATTGGCAAATTGAGAACTTAGAAGGAAGATTATTATATATCAGTTATATAATAGTTAATGCAAATTCTTTTCCAAATTCTTTTTCTTTCTTTCTTTTTTTTTTTTTTTTTACCTTAATGGAATTTGGCTGAATTGTCGAATTATTGTCTTCCAAGGAAATTGATGGCCTACCTAGTTGAACTTCTTAAAATTTCGTGAAAGAATGTGTTCCTGTGACACAACTAGAACATTGCAAAAACCTACATGTTCTGGATTAGGTTTTTAACCCATTTCCCATTTAGAAAAAAAAAGTGCAGCTTGCTGCCAGAATTAATTTAATTTTACATAAACAAGCTCCTTGAGGCTGAAGCAAATCTGACTGGTTTTCAATGTGAAAATAAAATATAAAAACTGTTCTTAGAGTTATTTATAAACAGAACTTGTCTCTAATCCTAATGTAACAGAAACCTATACATAAATCGTAACAATTGTTCAAGAATGATGTTAACATCACGTGTAGGAATATTATGTTTTGTAGGATTTGACATTTTCAGCAATCGGGAATTACTATATTTTGTAAATGGAAATACCACTACTAAGAATAGAATGATGTCATTTATTTCCAAAGTCTATGAATAGAATGATGTCATTTATTTCCAAAGTCTATTGATACACTAGAGCGATGCGAAAATAATAATAAAAGCGAGATATTTCATGGCAAACTTTCAGGGTAAAGTTAGGATTTTAATCCAGGAGTTATTTCAGAATAAATGCAGTAGTTACAAGCACTACCAACAAATATTCTCCGGGCAAACAGGAAATGGGTTAAAATCATCTTAATTTATAGGTTTTGCTTCCTGTTACGTTATTCTACACCTAGTGCCTGTGATAATTGTTTAATCCTTTTAAGAGAATGAAATGACACTAGTCTCCTTGAAATTTTTCTTTCTGGTAATAAGCTCAACATCTGTTCTGCTGTTCTTTTCTTTCTGCTCCTGTATACTACAGCAAGGATAGATTATTCCTATTTTCTCACCTTACCACCACTCCTACTCTCTGCTATTTATTAAAGACTTTGTACCTGATGTCTAGCTCTCTCATAATTAGTGTATCTTAGAAGACACATGAGCTATAAAATGACCACATCGATGAACGGGGAACCATGTGCCTATTTGCCTTTTATTAAAACTCATAAAAAAGAGAACTCACTGGGTCAATATCATGCTTTTCTGTTGGCCTTTTGCAGCTTTCATTTCTTATATAAAATTCTGTATTACTATCTTCAATCTCAATAAGCATATTTAGCTAAAGTTATTTTAGGTAGCTATGCATGAGGAAGATTTTATAGCTTTTTCAGGAGAGGACAAGCCAAAATAGTAAATAATGTTGAACTTTCTCTTTTTTCTTCTTTTTGAGTTTATAGACGAATAAATAGCTTTCCGACACACAAGTAGAGCTTTCAATGTATTTTATGTATGTCCTTCTATTTTTACTAATATATTTACTAAGTATATGTCCTTCTATATTTACTTTATTCATCTTTGATAATGTATGTGGCAAGCGGAATTAGTAAGATAAGTCTATTTTATTCAGCGGCACCTTGACTACAGAAAATTTTAATTGTAGATAAAGAAGAAACTCAGTTTTGCTCCTTCTTAATTTTATCATAGCCACATTTTCTAGTTAATCCCTTTTACTGTAGATTAGCACAATACAGTCTCCAATATAAATACAGAAAGAATCAAGTTCTTATTTTTGATGATCTTGTCTTTAACATATACATACTTAAGTGACTTTTGAAAGGGCCTCATGACATGATTTTTAAAAAAATTTAATATTTATATCTTCTTGAGGTAAACAATTCATTTATAATTTTGTAATATAAATTATTTTCCTTTCTATACAATTTTTAAATTTCTATCTATTAATTTTTTATAAATCTAGCTATATATTCTGTATGATGGCTTTCATTTAAAGAATCTAAAAATTCTATATTTATAAATATCAAGGAAATAAGAGATTAATCATAATTTTCTTGGCCTTGTTTCTGATCCCACCATCTGCAGCACCATTTTTCTTCTTTGTAGCAAAACTCCTTTCAATAATTGTCTCTGCTTTCTGCCTCCTTTTTCTTTCCTCCTATTTTTTTTTTAAGCCCATGCTCCTCAGATATTTGTCCAGACCATCCAACAAAGCTCTCTTATCAAAGTGACTAATTACCTTTGTTTCGAAATCTGTTAATAAATTCTTAATCCTCATTCTATTTTATCTATAAACAGCATTTGACATTGTTGATCGCTCTTTATTCCTTCCATCCTTGGCCTTAGGGTACCATACTTCCTTGTTTTTTTTGTTTTGTTTTTTTTTTCCCCTGCTTTACTAAATTGCAACTTGCCAATCTCCTTTGCCAGTTCATCTACTACATCCTCTCTCTTTCTTTTTCTTTTTTTCTTTTCTTTTTCTTCTCATTTACTTATTTATTTTATTCTTAATTGATTTTTAATTCTTTAATGTCACCACATATATGACCCCTTTTACCCCATCTATCTCCCTCCTTCCCCACTCCACCCACTGGTAACCACTAGTATATTGTCCATGATACCATCTCTCTTTATGTTGGAGTGTCCCAGGAGTCAGTTCTTGGTCCTCTTCTCTGTCTTCCTTTCCTCCTTAGCGATCTCAGATTAGCTTCATGTTAATGATGCTCAACTTTCATTTCTACTCCTGAATCCTCAACTCATATGGCCAGTTATGTACTCAACATTTCTACCTGGATATTTAGTAGACATCTCAAATTATATTATACTTCTGATATTCTCCACCAAACCCGCTTTAGTGTTCCACATCCAGTAAGATGTAACTCCATTCGTCCAGTTGCTCTGCTTAAACAAACAACCAAATGAAAACATAAACACAAAACCTCTTTTTTTCACAGCTTGCTTTTAGTCCATTGGGAGAAGCTAATGTCCATGCCTTCAGAATACATCTAGAGTTTGCCTACCTCTCCTTCCTTCTGCTAACACCACGGTGGTTTCAATTACCACCATCTCTCATTTGTAATATTTCACTATAGTAGTCCTCCCACAGAAGATATCTTCCAAGACCCTCAGTAGATGCCTCAGTACATGGGTAGTACCAAACCCTATATATGCTATGTTTTTCCTCTACATACATACCTATGATAAAGTTTAACTTTTAAATTAGGCACAGTAAGAGATTAACAACTAATAATAAATTAGGAAAATAAAAGCAATATTCTTTAATAACAATTATGTGAATGGGGCATTATTAAATAAAATAAGGGTTACTTGAATATGAGCACTGCTTTACCATGACTATAAATCTGATAACCCAGAGGGCTACTCAGTTACTAACAGGTGGGTAGCGTATACAGTGTGGGTATGTTGGACAAAGGAATGATTCACATCCTGGGTAGGATGGAACTGAATGACACAAAATTTCATGTTACTCGGAAAAGCACATGATTTAAAACTTTTGAATTATTTCTGGAATTTTCTATTTAATATTTTCTGATCATAGCTTGCAGTGGATAACTGAAACTGTGAAAAGAAAAATTACAAATATAGAGGGACTACTGTACTATTATTACTGGTTTTCTGCTTCTATTTTTGGGCCCCCTACAACTTAATCTTCAACACAGCCACACTAGCTGTTCTAGAAGATGCCTTAAATCTCCCTTTGTCTTCCTCTTATAGGGTCATCTGTCATTGGATTAAAGGCTCACCCTAAATCCAGAATGATTTCATCTCAAAATCTTTAACTTAATTATTTCTGCAAAGATCTTATTTCTAAATAAGTTCACAAATGTAAGTTCCTGGTGGATATATGTTTGGAGGAGTGGAGGTACCATTCAACCCAATTTATTTGGCCTACCCTGACATTCTGTTCAAAATTGCAATCTCCATTCCCCACTCTACTTTTTATGTTAAGTTCACAATTCTTTATATAAAATCTTTGAGGCCACAAGCATTTTGGAATTTAATTTTTTTTTGCATTTTAGTAAGATGATATGAGGCATACCATATATTTTATACTAGCCTCAGTGAGGTTTTGGGCATCACACCATTATCAAACACATTGTTGTTTTGGCAGAGAAATACATGGCTATTCATATGATGAGATAAATGAAGTATATAAATAAATTTATATCAGTTCAGTTCAAGTTTGTTTCCAATTAGTGTGTGCCAAAATTATGAGTAAACTTTTATTTGGTTATTTACTTGTTTATTACCTTGTCTGGTTTGGGTGTTTGTTTACCATCTATCCAACTTTCATTCTATGAAGGCAGAATCTTTGTCTTAAATCTGATGTATCCCAAGCTCCTCTTAATCATTGATATATGGAAGGAGCTTAATAAATAGTTGAGCACCTCCTAATGTTTGCTTCAAGAATATTCATCTGGAAATCTGGATCAAAGAAAAATGTGCAGAAAACAAGAGGAAAAAAGAATATTTCAAAAAGAGATAAAAGGGGAAATCAAGTTTAACATTTTTTAGAACACTTGTCACATTTCATTTCGATTGTGCTACATTTGGGGAAAGGCCTTTGGTGAATGAATAATTATAAATTAAATGATAGAATTATTTAATCAATAATACTTATTTAGAATGTCTTTACAGTGCTGTGTTTTTGACATGAAACAATATGTGCTTCTTTTTTTTGTAAAGCTTTAATAGCTTTTTGGAAATAATTTTGAAAAAACAAAACAAAACATAATTGTAATCAACACAGTTTTTTTCCTTGTATGTGGAGGGTTCTTAATAAAAATGCAAAACTATGAAAACACTGTAGAGAACCTAAAAAATAGGTTTTGGTCACTGATTTTAGGGAGGTTAGCAGATTTTTTTGTTTGTTTGTTTGTTTGTTTTGAGTAATAGTATTTCTATGAAACAATTATCAAAAAACCCCCACAATATAATTAACTTGGCATGTTGTGTCCTTCCATATTATAAATATTTGATGATAACATAGGGGACCAATTGAGGATGACTAATTTTATCAGTGTTTTTAGTGGGATAGCCATATTGTCCTGGTGCCAGATTCTACTTTAATGACTTGAATGTAAATCAACATTTGAAAGGCATATTAATTTTTTCCATGCATCTGGAAGACTGTTTAGAAGGATAAATGTTCTAAATGGTGTTGATATTAGTCAAACCGAGTGGTGCAAATTTAACTTTATATTTCAAATGTCCCAGTTGGACTCTAGATGACACTGAGTGATGTCCATTCAATTCTTTTTTTGTATTATCATTCCATTTCTATGGGTTCTTTGTCAATGTCTTTAAAAAGTAATCCACTTGTACCTTCCCTTCATAGGTAAGCAAACAAATAAATCAACCAACCAAATAAACAAGAGACAAATGCAAAATTTTTGAACTGGAATTTCACTCTAATTATCAAGTTTTAACTTTGTCTTTAATTACTACCAAAACCCTGGTTCTGTAGCTTATATAAACAGCTTCCATTTCTACACCTGCTTTTTACCTGAGCCCTCTATAGACTGATTGCCACTGTTACTGGTATTTTGATGCTGCCCTAAGAAAAGTTACTAATTTTAAGACTAGAAGTTTGTTTCAAATGTCTTTCTGTTAATCTGCTCAATAGCACTGAGCATGATAAATGTCTAATTAATTAAATGTGATTTAGATGATCTTTGTTAATCTAGTGATCAGTGTCATCATCACTTAACAAAATACTAAAAGGCTGCTGCTTGAGCTCCTATGATTATTGCTATATAAATTGAAGTGATTAATATCTTCATTAGTAGGCTACCATATACATTCCTCAAATGTACCCTTGCACACTTATTTCCTGGGATTAATTTAAAAGAGCAGAATGATTTCTACATTCATCCATTCAAACATTTTTGACCACCTTTCATTTTTCTAGGTGTGGATACATGAGTTAGCAGTATATGTAATGTCTCTCCTTTCATGGATCTCATATTTTAAAGGAATATAACAGAAGAGAGACAGATAATTGACAAATGGAACTATACAAGCATGATATTATATCAATACTGCTGGTTATCAGTATTAAGAAAAATATTTAATAGGTTTGTGGACATAGAGGAAGGGTATGGAGGTCTGACCTCTACTTTGTCAGGGTGGATCTCTTACAGGATGCAAAATAAGACCTGAACCCAAAAGTGACAGAATGAACACAGTAATGTGAAGATCATGGGAAAAAGTGTCCCTAGCAGAGAAAATTGCAGGACCTAAGACTCTGAAACTTGAAACTCGAAAAGAATATCAGGGAGTCTGGAATGTTGTGAACAAAGACAAAAGATCTATGAGACAATGATGTGAAAGCATAGGCATTGGCCAGGTAATAGAGGCTCTGCAGCTGTGGAAGTTTGGACCAGATTCTAAGTATAATGAGAAATCATTGAAGATTTAAAAAGTGAGGAAGTGACAAGAACTGATTTATATATTGGAAAGATCACTCTGGCGTTGTGTGGAGAATAGAAGAAAAAGGGCAGTCCATCCGCTCCCCACCCAACCCCCCCAAAAAAAAAGTTTGTCATGTTTGTAGTATGAAATGTAATTATGTTGGAAAGCACAGTGACCTGCTTTCATCTGTACCACTTATTGGGATTCAGCCCTTAGCACTTGGCCTATCACTTGATAAGCATTCAATAAATGTAACTAATGGTCTATAAATGCAATGCAGAATTGGCTTTAAAAAAATATGTGCCCTGAACAAATGCCTGACCAAATAATTTTTAAATGAATTTAAATGTGATGTTTCTCAGATTATAGACTCACCTTTGTAAAGAAGGGCATGGAAATGAATTTAAATGGTTATTATAATGGATTTTAATTCAATACCTCAAATACTTGAGTGCTTAGTATATGCTATATTCTGGCAAATTACAAAATTAAATCAAATATGAACATTCCCTTCAAGAAACTTGTATTAAAGCTTAAAGTCTTCAAAAAGCGATCTACACATTTCTATGACCGAAAAAAAATATTTTTATCAATATTAACAATTTAATTAGATAGAAAAATTCACTTTGAATTGTATTAAAGATATGAGACATTTCATATTTTCATGGTACTTCTTTGTTTTATGTTTTCGTTGGTAATTCTTTGACAAGTTCAATTCTAAGAGAGAACCTAGACCAGTTCTACTAACTTTCTCTCAATTTATTTAATTTCCTTTATTTTATTTTATAACAAAATATGATAACTTAAAAGGATGATCTCAACTGCAATTTTGCTATGTGCTATTGTCATTTTCTGTATTGAATATGTTGATTGACTCTTATCCATGTGAAAATGTTAGTGTCCTTTCTTTCCCTTTCACTTCTTGTACCACTTTCAGTTTTTATTTATATAGTCTTGATTGCCGAGTCCATTTTACTTTATTAAATTGATATTTATCATACTCATATCCTTTCAAGAATTATTTTTGAGATTTGCATGGCATTTTTAAATAACTATAGTTATTTGCATTTTGTTCTATATCATTACAATATCAAGCAATTTATACTTTTGGATCATAATGGTAATTTTCTTGGTTTTGTTATTTTATCTCCCAAGTAGTTAGAAATTAGCTTTAAGTAATTATCCTGAATAAAAATGTGTTTAAGATATTCTGCATATATTAAAAACATACTATGTTGCTTTCACACACAAATAGTTTGGGTAATAATTTTTTTTTTCCCCAAAAAAATCTTTAAAGACAATGCTCAATTGCTTTGTAGTATTAATAATACAGAAACGAAATTTGAGGTAAGCCTGCTTTTTGTTTCAGGCATAAATAATTAGATGGATAGTTCTTCCATCTTAATATTTAAAGAAAAATTCAATATGCTATGTCTAGGTTTTACTCTCCACTGTTTTATTTTGGGGAAAACATGGCCATTTAAATCAATACATTCAGGTCTTTCTTAAATTTGAGAAGGGTTGGTTTTATTAATTTTTGCTTTTTAATTTTTTTCTGGAATTTCTATTATAGGTAGATTTGATCTTCTTGGATGCATTCCAGATCTCTAATCAATCTTTACATCATTGTTCGTTCTTTCTTTCTTTCTTTCTTTCTTTCTTTCTTTCTTTCTTTCTTTCTTTCTTTCTTTCTTTCTTTCTTTCTTTCTTTCTTTCTTTCATTAGGACTGTGAGAATTTCATGAGTTTGTCTTCTGGTTCACTTATGTGATTTTTCTGTAGTAACCAATCGGATATTCACTTCATTCCAATTTTAAATTTGGAAAGCATATTTTTATCTCAAGCAATTATTTTTTTCTGATGATGTATTTTGATTATTTCTGTTACTACTTGTTTTAATTTCTTTGATGAATATACTCTTAAATCTTTTTTTCTTATTTTTTAATATAAATATTACAGATACACCCAGTAACTCTGACTCAGCCAACTAATTCCTTGCAGTCTCTTACACTGCAGAATCTTTTCAAATATATGACTTTTATTAGTAAATTTGGTCAAAGATTGGAGTGTTACCCGCTCACATTGCATATTTTAGTTCCAATAATGTAGAAAATGAATACAGAGTTAAAACTGTGGGCAAACTCAGAAATAGTTTTTCTTCTTAATTGTTTCTTTCTATTTCTGCCTGATTTCCTATGATGCTCTCTTTCCATATTATGCCATATTTACCATGTTAATGACAAGATGCTGCAGTGCCTGGTGTTTCTATGATGCTGCCTGTGGCACTTTACTACATTGTGACATGTTGCCAACTCTGTGCCAATTTTTGCTTGCTGTAGACATTGGCATTTGAAATACTCTTTGGTACTTTACTGAATAGCTGCTTCCAAAGGGAGCCAATAAGAACAGTGAAAAATAGTCAATTTGTGTGGAATCTGGTTGGTTTAGGCTCTGTCTATTCTCACCTCCGGTCTCTTTGAGTGAAGGGATTTTTGTGGAGATCAACCAGAGGCTACTCCACTTACGTCTCAGGAAGGATAACGTTACCCAGAAGGGGCTCAGAAGATTGACCCTAGTATGTTATTTAGTCTAATTCCACTATTTTTTTTTTTTTTTTTTACAATTTAGCAGTAAGGCACCCATATATATATATTGCATTGGGGGTTCACCACCCATAGTAGATTTCTTTCTGTCACCACATATTTGACCCCTTTTACCCCATCTACTTCTCCCCTACCCTTCCCCCTCTATCCTTTGGTAACCACTAGTCAGTTGTCCATGTCTGTGAGTCTTTGTACTATTTGTTTGTTGCTTTTAGGTTTATACCCTACGTATAAGTGATATCATGTGGTTTTCAACTTTTTCTGTCTGGCTTATTTCACTTAGCATGATTATCTCAAGGTCCATCCACGTTGTTGCAAATGGCAATATTTCATCTCTTCTTATGGCTGAGTAATATTCCATTGTATATATGTACCACAGCTTTTTCATCCAATCATCTATTGTAGGACACTTTGGTTGCTTCCATGCCCTGGCCACCATGAATAATACTGCTATGAACATTGTAGTTCCACTACTTTTTAAAAAATTTTTATGTTTCTGCTTAGGAATAGCACTATTTCTTGGTTTTGAGCCCACATGTAAGGTTTCTTTATTTTTATATACCAGAATTCATTTTTAATGGGCACATGAGGCAGGAAAGAATACCTGTGCACATATATCAGTATCTGGAAATCTTAATTTTAATTAATTTTATCAATATAAACATTCATTTTCAAATTAAAAAAATTGGTAAGAGTCACAATAATCTAATGTAATATGTTTGAATTAAAATCACCATAGAATCCAATTAAAATATTGAAGTAATATGGTTAAGTCTAAGAAATATTGTTTCTTTATGTTCAGAAATAGTTTCATGAAACCTAGCAGCATCACATATTTTTCTCTTCTGAATTGTCAGTATGTTAATATTTAAATGATATCAAATGTGAAGGAAATGATGCTGTTTAAGAATGTATTGATTATCTGTGACCTCCTATTTCTTCAAAGTGTAATTTCAGACAAGAGTGACTGATGTTGAAAGTACTGTGAAGACTGCATATCTACAGAGCTTAGTCCTGAGGGTATTGCATCCAAATGAATCATTTAGGAAGTTGACTGATTTCATTTCATCTATCAGGACTCTATGCTATTGGCTGAATTATTAAAATTGTGGTAGGAGTTATTTTTTCTTTTATGGATTATGATGATTATAAAGTATATTTTAGCTCATATTGCACAGACCAGGTTTGTTTTCACTAATATTTTATTTTTAAATCAGCTCACTGTATTTAAATAAAAAAGCATGATAATATGAAGGAACACCAATCAGATTGATATTTGAGGGTCTAGTTGAGGCTGGATTGAGAAAAATGATGAGTCAAAAAGAGTAGAAAGATAAAAGAGGAAATTGCTCCAAATATTACAGTGGTACTGTTAGTGAATGCATTAGTCTTCAGTTCAAATAGCAGACTTTCACTTCATTGAAAGTTGATTAAATACCTTCCCTCTTTGCTTCTTCCAAAGTTGCTTATCTGTAGTTTTATTTTATTTTTTGGGAGGGGGTAGCTAATATTGTAAATTTACATAAAAGAAAATTTTTATGTTTCTGCTTCTCTTAGGATTACATCCTAAGAAAAAAACCTGGCATTTGAAAAATCTGAACTAGTGACCCCTATCATTCGAAGCATTTATTTTATCCAGCTTATAAACATTTGTATTCTGTGCCTATGTTCAATTGTCTAGCAGTAAGTAGCGTAAATATGTAATTACATGGTTTGTTTTGTTGTAATAGATTTCAGAATACTCTATTATTATGGTGCTGTTTGAATTGTGTTTAATATATCAACATAAACATATAAACTGAGTCAAATTATTTGCTTGGTTAACAGCAAACCACAAGTTATCACAGTGTTCTCAGTTTCAAAATGTTGCGTGACAATAAAACCATTTGATTCCCTTTGTTCAGGCTTGATCCTCAAAAACTTTGTAATTAGTTCCTATAGTATATTAGATACAACTTTTGGAGATGATGTTGATACATCTATAGCACCGTGCAAGGGCCTCACAAAACTATTTAAACATAATTTCTAATTTCCATGGCAGTTTGTGGCTTATTTGTAGTTGATAGCTTCTCTTAAATTCCAAAGTGTTTTTTTCCCTTTGTCTAAACCTCTGATTCTTCAAGTATACATGCACAAAAATGTTTACCTTTAGAAAATTTCAATTATTTCTATTAAAAAATTAGCATTTCACATGATGTTTATTTACTTTGAATTTTCTTTAGGCTATCCAACTTTACTTTAAACTACTATTAGTCTGTTAGGCAATACAATTGTTTATAAACCTTGGTATCTACTAATCTCTTTAAGAACTTCTCTTTTATTATTCAGAGTTTTAAATAAAGACACACAAAAAGATGTAGGATTTATATCTAGCTTTTTCTAGCTATCTGATTCTACTACCTGCCTTTAGTTTCCTGTCTCCTCTCCTGCAGGCCGCTGTTGTTAGCTCTGTGTGTGTCCTTATTTCTCTCATTGTCCTTCCTTGCCTCTCTGCCTCTAGTGAATGAAAAGGGCAAATTTAAAATCAGATTTCCGATATTCAGATCAAAAGCATTAGCATCACCTAGGTAAAATCTCAGGCCCCGCATCAACCTTACTGAATTTGAATCTACAAACTAGTGTTTATATTGTAGTTTGAGAGGCACTGTCTTTGAGACGATCTGAATTGCCATCTTCTTATATCATTCCCTTTCCATAACAGAGCATCTTTTGAGCTACTACCATTTCTACTTTCTTTTCTTTTCTTTCTTTTTTTTTTTTTTTTTTTTTTTTTTTGCATAAGAGTTAATCCTGGGGATATATATGGTTCACAGAATAAAGTTCATGCTCTTGTGTACTAAAATGTCTAGTACTCTTAGATCTGCCTTCACTTATACTGTTGCTACTGATCATTGGCCCATTTCCATAATTATGGTCACAGATATAATACACCAAATCACCACCACTACTCATCACCCATATCCTCTGGCATTCTGCCTTTCTGATCTGGAACTGTGTGTGCCAAGCAGACCTTGGACTTTGCAGCTGGCCAGATAACCATTCAGGGTATACTCGACAGACAGATTTTCTCTAGGAGAACCCAAGGCCTAAAATTGTACTTGGGAGAAGTGATTCCATTTGCTTTCAGATCAAAGCTACATTCTCCATGACAGTTTGTATGAAGACAGTTTATTCCTAGTAATATATTTGAGGACATATTACTAGGAACCCTGTCATTAATAAAACATATCCCAAAGCCTATTTGATGGCTGGTGACCTTTGTGTCTTTTTGTTAGAGGATATTAAGCCGCCTAGACATATTCTTTCACTGCTACTAGGGTACCATAGAGACATAACTCATGTATTTCTCAGAAGGTTCATCAAGCACTATATTTCAGATAATTCATCACACAAATATTTTAGGAATGGTTGGAAAATATTCCACATTATCTGAAATTAATTTCCTTATACATATTAGATTATTACCACATGATTGGTAAGTTTGAACACCTCATTTTCCTCTAAAATATAATTCAATAATTTACAAGTAACACTTTCAACTCCTGGCCATGCATCATGCATGGGATCATAGATTTAAATAAATAAAATTGTCAAATTGGTTTGACTTTTGTAACACAGTTGGATATACTGATTCTAAGTGAAAACATATGTACAACCTTCTGCCTCCAAAATTATTTTGGATTTTACTTTTGTAAAATTATATTTTAAGTGATTAATTAAATAGTAAATTTAGGTTAACAAGTCACAATTGAGTATTCGGGAAGGAACACTGAAATTAGAATTTGAGTCCCAGTTATTCCACTTACTAACTCTATAACCATGGACAACAGACTTATTATTCTGATTTAATATCTAAGTGAGATAATATGTTCTTTCTATTAACATGTAATGTATTATTTACATTGAAATGCATTATTCTATCTCAAGGACTGCTTTAGGTTATGATGCAACAAAATTCCATGATGTAAGATTTTTAGTAAATAAGTCAACATTTCCTGACAATAAAAAAATAATAATGATAATAATAGCTGATATTTACATAGCCCTTTTATCAGAAACTATTTTAAGCACTTTTTATTTATTAGCTCATTAATTGCCCTTAATATAAAACAGGTAGGTACCATTATTATTCCTAGTTTACAGATGAGAAAGCTAAAACATGATGAGAAACATGAAATTTAAGAAATTTCTTCAGAGTCATAAATTAATAAATACAAGTAGAGGATATGACCTATTTCTGTATCTATATCTAAAACATAGCAATGATGATTAGAAGTACAAAGAAAAAAAATACATGGAACCAAACTCTTTTTTCATGAAAAAATAAAAGAAATAATTTTAATGTTGCTTTTTAGAGCAAAGGTAACTATCACAAACATTCCTTTTTGCCTTCTTCAAGCTATTCATTAGTGTAGCATCTTAAATTCACTTAATCCAATAAAAGATATGTTGACTAGAATAAAACATTATTACCTATCCTTCTTCCCTCCATCCCTTCCACCTTGCCTTCCTCCCTCCCTGCTTTCCTCCCTCCCTGCGTGCATTCCTTCCTTCCTGCCTTCCTGCCTTCCTGCCTTCCTGCCCTCCTGCCTTCCTGCCTTCCATATTAAATCTATCTAGAAATTAGAATATAACCAGATTATGAAATTTCAGAAAAAAATTAAAAAATTAGAAATTTCCTCCAATAGTATTTTGTGTATATGAGTAATAGCTTCTAATTTATTGCCTCCTAGTCTTTTTTTTCACATAAATATTTCATATAGGTGAGTATTAAATACATACCCAATTTGAATCTTGGTATTTAAACTTAACCCAATCATATATATGTACATATATGTGGATGTATATGGATATATGAATAATATACTTACACATATATGTATGTGAATAAGCATGTGTTTATTTCTTTCTCAGCCACTTTAATAATATGTAATATTCCATCAAGTAAAAAGTAGATGAATTCTGACCTAATTAGTCATTACCATCTTCATGCTGTCACTCTAATATATAACACAATAATGAACATTAATGAGAAGTAGAGTATGCCACCCCAAAATATGACTTTTTGGGATACTGATTATGTTAAGCTGGATATTTTTAAGAAAAAAAAAAAAAGACTCAGGAAATCCTTTGACTTTTCCTCTAACTTCTTAAAAGAATTTAGATAGAGTACCTGCTCCCGGAAGGGCACTATCATCATAGATAACTATGGTTTAATATGAACTAAGTTCGATAGACATGGAGGAACCTAGCAAGGCTCTTAGATGAAGGTCAACTCCAAGTTTATTATTCTTATTGTGATATGTTGACAGATGGAACATGCATGGAGGAGGGCAGTATTGTTGGCAATTTATCCAAAAGATATTTTAAGTCAGGAATGTTAGAAAAAAAATTATCATATATCCCAGAAATAAGAAAGTTGGAGAGCAGGTTTTACCACCTGTCTTACTCCTGGTGGTAAAACTAAGACTGACAGATAGAAATAAAAGATTGGCAAATTTATATAAAAAAGCTATTTCTAATTGCTCATGTTTCTCAAAACAATCAGTTTGTTAATACAGTAAAAAAGCTATTTCTAATTGCTCGTGTTGCCCCAATCAATTTGCTAATACAATAAATCCCTCTTGTAGAATGTGTAAGCAAATGTCCTTCTTAAGGGACGTTTCAGACCGGGCTTCTGCTAAAACTGGGGTGTTGGAGTAGGCCCTTCAACTTTCAAGTCGGAATTCTAACTTGAAATTCTAATATTTGAGTACAGTAGATATTAGTAAAGAAATATTCGATAAATACTTTTAATTGGTTAATAGCCATCAACAGAAATTATTATTTTCTTAAATTTCTTTAATAATTTTAATGGCAAAAAGAAGATCCAATAATCTGAAGTGTTTTAAAGTTTTGAAATACTTGTTTGCACATTATCTCATTTAATATACCTTTTGAAATTCATAATTTTATTTTTATCTGTGAATGTTTAATTTATCTCTTCCAATTCATTTATTTACAATTTTACCAAAGCTTGAGATGAAAATGCACAATGTTTGCATTTTGAGCACTGATTTTTGAATCTTGCTGAAATTTTGACTGATTTTTTTTTTTTCTGGAATATAATAGAAGCTCTTTTATTCTTTCAGGTCTGGCATGTGTTGATTTATTGAAAGTCATTTTAAGTGAGAAATCTTAAAATGATGCGTATATACCTAAAGTTTATATCTATCTATTTACCTATATGAATCAATACACATTTATTCACTAATATTTTGGTTCCATTGATTAGGTTTCCACACATCTCATCATCTTTGCATCAATCACATTCATATGATTTGCAGTTTTGGTAATTTCATAGTGGAACATAACTCAAGAAACTTATGATTCAATCTGAATGAAAAATGTTTCCTGGTCCCACTTCCCCTCCTCCCCCAACCACTGCTGGGTATCAGAATGCTTTTAATTGCAAGTAGTTAAAAGAATTCTTCCTATTTCTTCTGTAATTTTCTTTCTTTCTTTAGTCTTTCTTTCCATCTTTACTTTTTTTCCTTCCTTCCTTCCTTCCTTCCGTTGTCTCATTAAACAAGAAATCTGAAGGTAAGTGACAGGTTCCATTAGGATAGTAGCATTCTCGCTGAACTCCTCTGCCTTTTCATTAACTATAATGAAATGGTTGTCACAAGTTTAAGCATTAGGGTCATATTCTGAGGATATCTTCCCCCTTTATGAGAAAAGCAAAATTTTTCTACTTGGCACCAATTAATGAATGCTTATGTCTCATTGGCCATAAATGTGCCAGATGACTACATCAATTTGCTAGTATTTTAGCTGATCCCACACCTATACTGAAGTCTTAGATTATGGAGGGTCTGGAAATGGCCGTTGGGTTAGCAAAGCAATAATATCTGCCAATACTATCTTTTACTAATTTGTTTTTACGGAGTCATTCTAAAAATTTGGACCTAATTTTCAGAAATTGAACTCCTCCTTTTTTGTGCTCATCTTTTCTTAGCATATACAACTTATAAAAATTAAGTTGTATAATTATAATATTAACAACTAAACTGAATATTTTGATAACAAATATAATAAATTTTGACAAGCATACAACTCACTTATGAAATCAGAAGTACATGGATATATTTCAGAATCACTATGAGCTAGGAGAGTGCAGTGTTTCCTGGACATCAGTTAAATATATGTTAGAGAGAAATTTTCATGTAATCCAGGAATGAGATTAAATGGTGGCTGATGAAGAAAGTTCAAATGATCATGGCTAGAGTAATTTTTTTTTTATCATCATCAACATCACTTATAATTGTATTGTGTATAATTCAATATTGACAATATTGACTGTCCTGATATTTTGAGCCTACAGGGAGGATTATGTATAAAAATTTTTAATATATATTTTAAAATCCCTAATTTAAATACAGTATTCCAGAGTAATGTAAAATAGATAATCCAGTTTATCTCTGAGTTCTTCAAGGGGCCAGACTATATTCTATTCAGCTTTTATCTCCAATAACCAAAATGAATTCAGTACATGAAAAGGTCTCACTGAAAATTACACTGAATGATGATGATAATGATGTTGATGATGAAGATGTTCGAATACTATATTGGATGATATAGAACCAACTTATTAAGAATCTAAAAGAGTTTATCCTTATCAATTTCATGTTTATAAGTTCTCTATACATTTGTCAGATGGGAAGTCTACTTTGTAGTTTGGCATTCTAGCATTCGGTATTATTTACTTGGCAAGTAAATGCCTAAATTTACCCATTTCCTTTAAAATCAAAATTTCCTACACATAACTAACAATCCCAGATTATTTGACTAAATATAGAGAATTACTGTCAAATACAGCAAGAACATACTAATAATTGAATTCATAATAGTAGAAGTAATAGACTGTAAATATTTAAGTAGAAGAAAATGTTGCTTGCTTTTTCTGTTAGAGACCAGAAAAAATAAGTGTCATTTCGTTTCACAAATGAAAGACTTCTTATTTCTGTTTATGGTAACAGCTCGAGCTGCCCATGACTTTTTGTTTGTTGTTATTCCTATACTCTTTATAGCTTCAGGCAACAATTCACTCAATTTATGTGAATTATTCGTATCATCAGTTTTGCCACTCTGTATATATTCATGGGATTTGGTAAAGTTGTTTTAATTAAGAAGATTTTTCCCCTACATTATGTGGGATAAAGAAAGTTTTAGTTTGAAACTGTCTAAATTCAGGGTAGGTCATGTACTTAACATTAAAAGTTTTGTCCATGTTCCTAATGACGTTGCTGTTTGGATATTTTTAAGGCTGTCAAAATGAACCATTCTGTAACTGTTTTCTTTTTTTGTAAGGACAGAATTTATATTAGTCCAGTTGAAAATTTTATATGCCTAATAGATATCCATAATAATTATCAGTGTTTTAAATTTACTATAGGAGCATACCTTAGAGGTATTGAGGGTTAGGTTCCAGACCACTGTAAAAAAGCAAGTATCACAGTAAAGTGAGTCGTAATCTTTTTGCTGGTGGATGGTCTTGCCTTCGGTTTGTAAAAACTGTGATACCTGCGGAGCAGAATAAAGCAAGGTGTGCCTGTAAAGTCTTTAATTTTAGTTCTTCCAGAAAGCCATGAAGTGGATGTCCTGAAAGCTGTTTTTCTGGAAAGCCCCATACCTAAAAAAGTTAAAGTTAGGTAAGAATTCTGACAAATTTCAGAATGTTTTACAATTCATGTATTTTCTACTGCATATTCTTGAAGTTAATTAGTAGCAATATAGTGACATGACAACAGGTATTAATGAGTATATTCATGGATAAACCTTTTCATAAGATACAAAACACCATAAACATAATGATAAGTAAAACGATAAAAATAAAAATATGGGACTACATGCGTAACTCTGTAATACCTCTTACTTCCTTGAATTCTCTCAGTTAATAAAAAGCAGATCATTTTATCTCTATGATAGTTTCTTTTGCTGGATACAGATTTAGAATTTTTCACCAACTTGGCTGGATAATCTGTATGTGGAATAACAAAAGAAAATGACTGAAATGCTTGGTCCAGAGCGAGAAGGGTTCTCTATTGTTTTATCTGCCAAGAATGCAGTAGAGGTAGTTGACAGTTGAGAGAGACTGCATATACAGTATGTCTCAAAAAGTGTTTTCTGGATCTGATGCATCAGAGTTATCTGCAGTGCTTATTAAAAAATGTAAAAAAAAAAAAATGTCCATCTCCTAGAGATTTAATTCAGTATGACTTAGGTATACCTGGATTTTTACTTTTGTGCATGCACAATTTAATCTTAAACATACTAATGTTTTGAAAAACACTATTAATTCTCATTGTTTCCAAATTCTTTATCATATTATACACCTAGAAAATAACATTAGATTTGTTCCCATTTAAATATCCTCACTCACACTTTAACAGCGTGGTGTGACTATGAAGGACACTTCTGGATATCATACAAAGCAATTATTCAGAATATTATTATACATTATATCTCTCAATGGTCTTTAAATATAAACTCATAAAATTCCTTTAGAGTTATTGATATGAAGAGATTTTGATAAAGGATGAATAATTATTATTTTATCATGTAATAAGACCTATACAATCAGTGTCTTTATGTCTTTTTGCTTTGAACATACAACGCTGTGTTAGGCACCCTCTAGGATGGTTTCCAATGATCTTTGCCTTTTGGTATTCATGCCCTTTTGTAATCCTCTTCCTGTCAATGTGGGCTGAACTTATTGACTTGCCCCTAATTAATAGAATAGAGCATGAATAATGGAATGTCATGTTTGATATTAGGTTATAAAAAAACCGTGGCCTTCATCTTCGGTGTTCTCTCTCACTTGCTCTGAGGTAAGGCAATAACTGTGTTGTAATCTGGCCCGTGTAAAAATCTACATGTCAAGGAAATGAGGGAGGTCTTCAGCTAGTAGGAAGCAAGGTCCTCAGTCCAACAGCCTGCAAAGAACTGAATCTTGCCAGCAAGCAGGTGAGTGGGCTTAGAAGCAGAACCAACCTGAGTCATGCTTCCCTTAAAATCACCGCCCCAAACACCAACTGACTGCATCCTCACTAGGGACTTTGCTCTTAAGTCCCCAACTAAGCCATGCTGTGATTCTAAACCCACAGAAAGTATGAGATAATATATTTAGCATTTTAAATTGCTAAGTTTTAGAGTTATTTGTTTTGCAATAATAGGAGACAGACAATACAGTATCTGAGACTTTCATTAACCACCTCTAGTATCATTATTTCTTTACTTTCTGTGTGACCTCTGATCTTTTTTCTTAAATAATTTTATTTGAGTTACCATAGGTGAGTTTTTATTTAAAATTGGCATAAGTCCATTTAAAAAAAAATAAGAGTGGCATTAAGACTAAAAAATTTGCACAGATAACTCATAATTTTTAGGACCTAGGAAATATAGCCCTCATCCAATTTCTTTCGCTCAATCTAAATCATAACTGCAAACTCATTTATTTTTGAGAATTTATTATATTCTTTTTCAGCAGAATTACCTTTCTCTTAGACTAAAATTGTATTATTATAGAACACTAGCACTAGAATAGATTTTAAATATTCTAGAAATCAGCACTTTTGTTTTATAGATGCGTAATCTTAGCTCTAAAAAAAAATGAGGTGACTTAACAAAGATGAAACTCCTGCTTAAACTGAGATCTAACTTTTTTTTTTCTAGTGGGTTTTTTTTTTTTTTATTCTTTGATCATGGTCAAAGGAGATGCTCAGAAGCTTTTTGGGAGATAAGAGATATCTAGCCTGTAACTTAAGCCCTGTCATGGATAGCTTCCAAAATGAGATAGCCCATTTGTACTAGTATTTCAAAACTCTTCTCAAATTTCCCATAGTTCTATATACTATATAGATTCTCTCCATATGTGTGTGTGTGTGTGTCTGTGTGTGTGTGTATAAACATATATATGTAAATATATAAAACCTTTGAATATTTCTCACTACTAAACAACATTTAACTAAGTCTCCAGTATCTGACTTTTCTATGATGGCATCTATAAAGGCTTTGTGCTATTAGTCTTTAAAAGCAAAGCATTAATAGTGTTAATTAACAGCATAAATAAAATTACATTTTAGATCTATTATATAGAAGGTGCTTTGGAATTATTTTTGGATTTAAAAAAAAATGGACAGAATATTGAGACAGAGACACTATTCTAGAAGAAAACTTCCTACAGAAAAAGCCAGGTCTTTAGTGGTTTACTAGAGAACTACTTTATGTCACAGTGTTACTATGAATGAAATTTTAATGGTATTACATGTAAGAGAATGTTGTAGAAAACATTAACTGTTTCCTCAGCACTAAGCAATATATGTCTTATTGACATCAGTTATCTCTTTGCAAAAGACAGAAGTTGAGTTTGTTTAGATCTTCATCTTTCTGTTCATTTTGCAAGCATTGACCACTTCTCTTACTAGTTTTATGTAAGTGCATGGAAGGTTCTGGAATATCTTTCTGGTTGTACTTGGCCGAGGAGTTATTACACAAATAAATGCCAAAGAGTTAGGGATTTGCTTCCCTGTCACCATGTACTACCGTTGGAGGCATAACTTTCATTTCTTGTTTAAATAAACTTCCTCCAAACCCCCAGGACTAAATTAAATCAAAGTAGTTTCAGAGCTCAAGGACAGAATAAGTCACTATGAAAAAGTGGGACAAAGAAAATCAGGCATGCCAGATGGAAAATTCAGACTAGCCAGTATCTTTAAAATGTCAGTGCTGTATAAAAGGGTTTTGTGAGCCATCAATCAACCATGGCTCTAGAAACAGGCAAATGGCTATAGAAATTTATCTTTTTTCACTAAACCTTAGAAAATTATTTTCAAAATGGGCTGTAGTTGAGAATATTTATGCAGGTATATCTGAGGAACTGAAAACAAGAGAGATGGAGGAAGAATTTCTAGTAAGATCTTCGTAGCTACTGGAAAAGTAAGCCCTTGTTTTCATAAACAGTAGGATCTGAAGTTAACATACAATTCCCTGTATTTATTTTACTTTTAAATTGACCTGTTTCCTAAAACAGGCAAGATTTAAATCTGGTTTTCTTATGGTCTTATTTATTTGTTTGAAACAAGATTAAGAATTGGTATGTTTCTCTTTTGATCATGACAACCAATTTATAAATTTATGGCAGTATCTATTTATTTCAAAATAAAAATGTAAACCGAAAGCCTCTGATTTTCAAAAAAAGAGGAATCACAAAGAGAAATGGCTACAGCAACCTTAATGGCATAGGAAAGCTCCGCAGAAAAGCCTATAGTAAACCAATTTCCTTAGAGTGGAGGTGTCTTTAGTTCACAATTACCCATAAAAAATGGCTGCTTACCCTTATAGCTATTCCAACCTAACCAAATTAACACTAGCTAGCACAGACATGAAACAATATTAATATTAGCATTTATAGAGCACTCTCTATGTACTGGGCAGTCATGCTAAATCATTATCATATATATACATATACATATACATATATATGATAATGATTTAGCATGACTATGTATATGTATATATATGTAATTTTTTTAAAACAGTTCTTTGACTCAGGTACTTATATTAGTCCTATAAGAAAATGGATGTTAAATATCCCATATAATTCCCTCCTTCTATACTTCACCCATGCCCCATAGAAATTTTTAATGTCATTGAAGCATGAAAACTATTTATTATATGGTAATTCGAACACAGACTCTATGAGGTCACTTAGTTGATTTCAAATACTTGTTCTATTACTTCCTAGCTGTGAAACCTTAGATAATTGATTGATTTATCTTAACATTTGGGTTTCCTAGTATATAAAATGAAAATTATAAAAGGATAATTCTGAGGATTAAATGAGATAGAACATATAGAACTGCCTAGAACAGAATCTAACATACAATGAACTCGATGTCAGCTGTATCTATTATTTGAATCTTCTTCAAGATTCACAAGCAAGAAAGACGCAATTTTAGAAGTCATTTGGTTAATTGTTTTAAATGAGCAAGTTAATTATTACAAGATTTAAAAAAAATAAAAACGTTTTCTGCTTTCAAATATATAATTAAGTAGAAGCGATAATCATATATCGAATGTATCATAATATTTGCAATATATTATGTAATGATGTAATGCTGATAAAGTAATAAAATTTATTTAATTGGGCTAATCAGAGAAGATTTTCAAGAGAGATTTTTTGGGGGTTGGTTTTAAGAATAACTTTATATATAAAACATGCTAACTGTTACAAATTTAGAAAATACAAAATAAGTATGAAGACTAAAGCAAAAATTACACATAAATTGGTAACCCAGATTTTCAAAAAAATATATTAGTATTTTGGCATATTATCTTATGGTCTTTGCATGTGTGTAGAACATATATTTTAAAATAATTGATCATTTCTTATATAGAAATTTATTATTATTTCTCTCAGTCAACATTAGTTTATAAAAGTTGTGACGGTTTTTTTAATGCGAGTCTTATGAGTGAAATAACATTAAAAAAAAGGCATTCATTGTCTTTGGGATGGGAACTGAAAGATAGGCAGTAAAGATAAGAAAATAACAAATGAGTTTTATTCAGTGAAGGATACAGTAATTTATTTGGTTTAAAAACAGCAGGAAATAAAATTTCACATTTGAAGATGAGAGTTAATATATAGCTGTGCAGTCTAGGCAGGATGGCATTCTTTGGTGTAGTGTAGAGAGCACTGTAGAGTGTATGCTCAACACTTAAACGTTATCAAGTTTGCTACTTAATCATTACTTCACCTTTGACTTGTTACCTTCTCCTTGCCTTGTTTCTTCATGTTTAAAATGAGACATCTGAAAGATGAATCCAAGATCAGTAATGTACCATTCTAAGCCAATTCTGTCCCAGAACCACTGAGTAGAGAGAGGAGGTAGGGTTTGTGAATGCTTTTACAAAACTGGAAATCATTGTGCGAAGGAAACGATCTGAAATATGAGCTGTCAGGGCCACACTCACATCTTATTCATCTTAATGTTCCCCACAGCTGCCATATCACCAGGCACACAGAATATGCTCTGAGAATGCTTGAGACCATAAACCATGAATAAGAGTGGAATGCAATTGGCACCCACAAAAATCATTTTTTTAAAAGGTGAGAACATGCTTTTGGAAGTAGATTCTGGTAGCTATTAGTTTGGGTCTTCTGGAAAATAGTTTTACTTTTTCCCTCAAACTGGCAATAGAGCAATTAGAACAGACCTGTCGAGGTCTGGATATGTGACTCAGTTTTTTCACATCATGTTGTCCCCTTTGCTTGGACATAGTGACTGTCCATAAGAGAATAGAGCACAGGCAGGGACAATCAATTAGAGCTCTGTGGAATTAAGTGATAGTGGAGAGAAAAGATTTGTGCTTCTGGTTAAGATAGAATATCAGGGGACAACCCTCCTGCTTGAAACAAATAAAATCGTACACAGCATATGAAGCAACAGCACTCAAGACACTGAGAGTCAGGCAATAAAGGTAAGTGATCCCTGAGAGACCAGAAACAAAAGAAGTGACTCGAAAGGCTGACCAGCTCACTGTCTAGAGAAAGACTCCAGACCTGTGTTCTGGGAAAGGGAACCCAGGCAGAGAAGGGCTGTCTTCCAGACTTGACTGAGGTAGAGTTGGGAGTTTGGGGAAGCCAAGGTCATGAGAATTTATATTCCTTCTTACTGTTAAGCTACTTTAATTTGGTTTTCAGTCATTTTGAGGAAAAGAGACCTAAAGCACTTTCTTATATTTTATTTTCCTGTCTACTTCCTTATTCCCAAATTCCTTTTTAAAGTCATTCATACCTCAGGCATAACTGAAGTCACATGCTAAGATCTGACAAGTGCCCTTTACTATGTAGCCTCAAGTATATAAGCTGCAAGAACCACAGCCTTTAGAGTGATTTTTGAATTAAATTGTTAAAATGTGTTTTTAACTTAGTACTTTCTGAAAAATCTATTCTTCTGCAGACAGGCTTACAGCTATCTTCTATTAGGACTGGAAATTGACTTTCTAGCCGCTGACACTTGACAGGATGTTTATTTTCCCGTTGTAACAATTGCCAATTGTCCACCAATTTCTCTTCTCACAGAAATAACAAAGGTCAGCTGTGATGAACTACACTCTTGGTAGCCTCTCTGACAATTTCCTTATATCCATATTTGGTATTAGTAATTTCTTCATTTACCATAAAAGAAAAAAAATTAAGACGATCAATGCATAACACTGTCATTGGGGGTGAGGCAGCAGGAAGACAAAGGTGTTTGCATGGTATTTTCAACCTGACTACTAAAGCTGTCACCTGATGAGGACAGAATGTTAGCACAAATGCATTTTTTTTCTTATTTCGAAAAAGCTCTGCAGCTTCAAGATAAAATGTAACCTTGCAGTTGCTAAGGTAACTGATTTTTTCTCTCCTTAGGAATAGCAGAAAAAATTAGTTGAAGAAACTTCTGTAAATTGTCAATATATAAATGCCCTAAGGCTGCAATAGCTAAATGGTTCATTGGAATCCTAGATAACCCTATTGAGGCAAGTCATCTAAAAGATGTATTTGCTGTTGATCTGATTTATTTCTTGAGCAGTTTAGTGAAAATGGATAAAATCATAGTCACACCTTCTTTTCTAGTTTTGACAGCCTTTCTTCTTCTCGTTGACTTTATGCAACTTAATGGCTATCAGTGTTCTTAAGAATGAGATCCAGGATAGAAAAAATTTAGATACAATAAAATATGATAAGGTTAATTGTTGACAATGATCTACTTCATAATCAGCACAAATTTAGAATTATATATTACTATTTCCCCGTTGATGCTATTCCCTGAGGCTTCCTTGTGGCGTAGCATCATTAATCTCTAATCATTCTGTTGGCAAGATTATTTATGAAAATATTTGTAATTAGAAACTAATGGTTGGTACATGATGATCCAGTCATTGTGTTTGCTTTCAAAGTATTCCAATGCATTATGACATTAAAACATTGATAATATCCATGATATTTTGTGGTTTCTAAGATACTTTTTTTCTATATTTTAATACTCATTAAATTAGGGTGCATCTTCCAATTGATAGTACCTTAAAATTGCCATTGGCCACTTCTTTACTTTTTAAGTATCTTGTAATGTATGTGATAATCAATGATGTCAGTAGTGAAATATAGCATTGACTTATTGGTTTGAAGGATTTTTGGTATAACTCCCCACACAAACTATTTTCAACTTGTCTTACCAACCAGTGCATTACCAACAAAACATTATGAATTTCTGGACCCATTTTTAGTGAAACCAGCCATCACAGTACTGTTATTGATATAAATGTTTTCATCTACAAGTGTTCTGGTGGATTATTCAGATGTCATAGAATCATCTCTCACTATCTTTCTTTGCAAACAATGCTTAACAGTAAACAAAATGGATTCATTTGAAATATGCTAGGAAGGAAAAGCTGTTTGCTAGTAATTTGTATTTCAGTGATGTTGCCTCCATCTTGCGCTTGGGCATCTGATTAGCAAGTAACACACATTCATAGGACACCTGCCCTGGGATAGAAGTTCAGGCTTATGGTGGGCTTTAGAGACTGTTGCCTCCAAATCAAGTGACTCACTAGCTGTGTCACCTGGCAAGTCAATTAAACTCTCTCAAATTTGGATTTACATCTGAAGAAAAGGATAATTATTTTACTGATTTGGTTATTGTTCAAAGACTAAACCAAATGAAATAATATATTGTTCCATAACTGTCACTCAGTAAATGGCCTTTTCTTTTCTCTCTTTTTTTCTCTATACCTACCAGTTAATTTTTCTTTTGTTCCATGTTAATGAAAAGTACCAAGTTTTATGTGTTAGAAATTTGAAATTATAATAGAATTTTATTATAGTGTCAATATTTTCTGAAATTATAAAAAGTTATAACTAGGAAATGTTAGTCTTGTCTAAGTTGGGAAGTTTCAAGAACAAATGCAGTTGACTCATGTAGCCCAAACTGAGGAAAGTAAAGTTTTAGAATTAGTTTTCAAAATAATTTTATAATCTCTATAAGCAAGAGATTACACATTTCATTTACAAGGTACACTTTTTCTAGTTTTATATTGTTGCATTAAAATTCTCATTAGATAATGAATATTTGGAGCCATATGAAGGCAAAGGACGTGGACTTGGTGAGTACATAGATCTGAATCTATACAATGATTTTGAATCTCTTCAGCCATGAGACTTTTAGTAAGTTACTTAACTTTTTTGAGACTCAGTTTTCAATAGGTAAAATTAGACTAATAATATCGTTGAGAGAATAAAAGGTGATGATGTATATAAAGTGTCAAACATAATCCATGAGTTCGAATAACTAGTAAATAAGTGTAAGTTTTTCCAGTATCACAGAAATTTCTTTAGAAAGGGAAATTTTCTCATATAGGTAAAATTTAGTTTTAATAGACTTCAAAGGACATTTTAAAATGCAACGTTCTTAAAGATGAATTCATTGGAGAATCATTAGCCCAGTCTGCAGGAGTTCGGAGACACAAACAATGATCAAGTCTTTCTGTAGCTGTATCAAAGGCTTTGAATTAGATCATTCACTTTTGGATGTTTTTGTGTATGAGTTTTGATGAAAAAGCTGGGATTTAGCAGTTTTAGTGTAGTTTTTGGAATGTTTGATGGGAAAAATAATGGAACTAAGCTTAATCAATGGTCTTGAATAAGAAATAAAAATGGCTCCTACAGAATTTTCATCAAAATTTTCCATATTTAACTCTAAAAACTCTGCATCAGTTGTAGACAAGTTCTCAGCATTCCAAAAAATAAGTCAGTATTGAAAATGTGATATTTGATTGTCTGCTTATTAAAATATAAATGTCAAACTTGAATGATCTAATTGTAAAGCTTAGATATTTTAAAGCAGTGAGTTGAATGGATTATTTCATATGAGTGAGTGTATGTGTTGAGGAGTATATGTTGAGGCATTGCAGCAGAAGAGGTGTCATATAGTCTTCTGTGCTGTTAAGTGATAAAGTTTATTCAGGTAATGTTTGAGATTATCCATATGAAAGCATCAGGGTTTAGTTATTAGGAACCAGGTTCTAGAATCAGTAAGGTTGCTGTCACACCTCAATCATTTAGCAGGATTTAATACCAAAAT
>NW_011888793.1:16360510-16393597 GCF_000151845.1 Pteropus vampyrus
CCAGAAAATATCCCATGGATTATTTCAGTCACTCCAAAGTACTATTATATAGTTAACTCAAATACTTTCGGCACAGCAAAAACTTGGGTAGAGAGTGTATATATAACTATCTTGTCCATTGTAAGTTGTTTACTAAATTTTCAAAAGTCTTTTCTAAAGCGAATGAGGTTAACTATTTGGAACTTGTCCTTTATAATTTAATAACAAGAAAGTTGCACTAAATATAAATGAATTTAATAACAAGAAAGTTGCATTAAATATAAATGAAAGTCTCACTTTCATTTGTTTTAAATCTGTTTATTATTCCGTGTCTTTTTTGAACCATCAACTTTAGGGAATTAAAAATAAGGAAAAGCATCAATTGCTACCTGGCTGCAAATATATTTGTACATAACAGATGGTTGAAATAAAGATCTTCCAGAATTTTAATCAAAATTTTCTAAGCTCAACTGATCATTTACTTTGTATATTTTAAAATAGAAACTAAAATTGTGTCAAATGCCTTTAAGGATGTTTATATAATTATATTTATACTGTAAAATCTATATTAAATACTTGATATAAAAATAAAATATGCTACTTAAATAAAAAAGGCATATTTTGAAAGCTTTCATTTTGATACTTAATTATTACAATGTAGTATATTTGATTTCATGTTAAAAAAGAATGTGGGATGATTATGAAAGCATATCAAGTATAATTATTATCTTTAATCAGAACAATATTTAGCATATGGTTATTCAGAATAGATTATTCACTTGAAATTGGATATAATAATTTTATAAGTCGAGTCTAGGGAAGTGCAAGAGAGTGAGAAGAAGCACACAAGGTGTCCTGGAACTGGCATACTGTCAATTCTGTTTTGTTTTTGGTCAAAGCAAGTCATAAAACCAGGCCGGATTCAAGGAATGTAGAACAGGCTCTACTTCTTGATTCCCAGTAGCTATAGAGTTGCATTGCACAGTGCATAGATAAAGGAAGGAGTAAAGAATTGTGGCCGTTTTTGCAGTATAATATAGTCCCTATTTACAATTTAATATTATCACTAGAAGAGTATTTGACAGAAAATATATCCTCAATAAAGTTAATAAAGGGGTTTATGATGTTAATATGTCTTCTTGCTGGAGATATTAACCTGATCACTTGGTAAATCAAATGTCTGCAAGGATTCTCCACTATGAAGTTACTATCTTTCCCTTAAGGGAAATACTTTGAGACATGCAACCCCTAGTTCCTAGTGCCTAACATCATTCTGCAATAAAAGGAACAAGAACTCCTTGGTTGATTCCAGATGGGCAAGCTGGATATGAGATATACCTGAAATATCTTGCAGTGAAAAAGTTTCAGAAAGTGCTCAAAAAAAAAAAAAAAAAAGAATGTGGGGATTGTCCAAAAAGGACAAGAGCCAAAGAGAAGAAGCTTCTAATGCCTGAAGCTGAAATAATTTGAATGACAAAATAAATGATAGTTTTTGTTTATTAACTTATGGAATTAAAACACATCTGTGGGTCTATACTAATATAAATATGTAATTGAATAAATAAATATTATTCAAGATGGATGTCTTAGCTTGGACTACTGTAACAAAATACCATCGGCCTCGTTACAGGTAGCTTAAATAACAGACATTTATTTCTCACAGTTCTTGAGGCTGGAAGTCCAAGATCAAGGTGCCAGCATGGTTGTATTCTAATGAGAGTGCTCTTCTTGGCTTGCAGACAGCTGCCTTCTTGCTATATCCTCACATACAGGACGCACAGACAGGAGAGAGCTCTCCTGTCTCTTCTTAATAAGTTTACTGAGGGCACCACTCTCATGACCTCACTAAACCTAATTACCTTCCAAAGTCCCCACTTCCTCATAGGGTCACATTGTGGGTTAGAATTTCAACAAATGAATTTGGGGCAATACAAATATTTAATCCATACTACTGGAGAAAATACAGGTGTTCCTTACAGTAGAATTCAGATTAGTAAAATTAGAGGAATGGGACAAGTAAAAAAAGTCACCATTAGGTAAGGAACATAATAATGCTTTTTGTCCACCAATGTATATTAACATTAGTGAACAAAAATTTTGAGGAAAAACAGGATATTATCTTTCATTTTTAAAACCAATTAAAATAATTAATTATTTTTTTCCTTCCCTATCTATGAAGTTTTCTTACCACCTATCCAAGGTGTCATCATTTTTTAATACCCTTTTCTCAAATAATGAAAGAAAATCATTCAAACTTTTTAAAAATTGTAGTCTGGCTAGGCACAGAGGTATAGAACAACAAGCACCAATTCTTGGTGCTTTCAACAATATATTTCATAGTTTTATTAGCTTAGGGCTGCAAGTATAAAATACAAAACTTCCATTTGTGTTATCTTTTGGAAGTTCATCAGTTCAAAAAGGCCCATGCACTGTCTTCTGACAGAATGATGCATGCTGTAATTGTATTCATAAATCTGACCAGCTACACATAGGATGGAAACATGGGACTAGATTTGTAAAAGCAAATCTACTTGTTTTAGAATATTCTATGCTTTATTACATATATTTTTTTTGTTGTTTAGAGGAGGTAGAACTATCCTAAAATTTAAAAGAAGATAGCCATCACCATAATTTTCCATTTATTTTTTTCCTTTATTTTTATAGGATTAAGGGAATATAAATTCCGTTAAAGAAGAAAAAAATGAAAAAAATATGTAAGTTAAAACTTTGAGTCACAAAGCATTAAGAGCTTGATGAATGCTAAAAGCCATTCAGTTCAAGTTTTCATTTAACAGACGTGGAAATTATAGCACAGAGGTTAGGGAACTTATAAGACATTCTAGAGCCTTACCCTTTTTTGAACTTTGTAGTGATATATTCCTGATTATAGAAGTTTGACTTGTTTAGAAGAGATGCATAACTTATTTTCAAAATCAGTTCTTAGCAAACAGAAATTAGCCAGCAAACTAATGATAATTTTATGACAGCCAATTTTAATATTTAGCTCATCAGATTATAAAGCATAGTTAAAATATTCATAGCTTACCATAAAATTGTAATTATAATAAAAAGAGTTAGAAATAGGTAGCTGTGGGAAAAATACATATTTCATTGGTGAGTGTAATAGTTTGGAATAATAATGTTTAAGTCTAAATATCATTGTCTTTGGATATTCCTATATTCATGGATGACTTATTGTTTAGTTCACAGGTACAATGGAAAATGAAACTCATAAGATCCCTGTTCATACAGAACTTATAGTCAAGTGGAGGGAAATTAATAAGAAACAGATCATTAAATATTTAGTTTTTTTGTTTTTTTTTTTAAAGCTGTTATATGGAAGATGTACATTTCTTAGGAGATGACCTTTAAGCTGAGATTGACTGAAAAGATAAAGGAACAAGTCATGGGAAGCTAGAGTCGGAGCATTCTAAAGAGGGCAGCAGCTTACACTGAGGGACTAAGGCTGGAAAGAGACCAGAGAATAGGAACATGGGGAGCAGACGAGGAAGGGTTTTTAGTAGGCCAAGCTAGAAGAGTTTGGATTTATTTTTTAAGTGTAATTCGAAATAATTGAAGGATTTTAGTGAGGGAAGTTTTATTTATGTTTTCAAAGAATTATTCTCACTGCCATATCAGGGGTAATGATGAGTGACACAGCTAGTAAAAGTGCTGATACGTTCTTTACCTTTTTTACTTATTCTATCTTTATTGTTCTTTTTCTCCTCTAAAAACTGTACAATTATGCTTATAGAATTGTGATTGAAGAATTGTATGTCTTTAGATCATCCTTTTAAGTATTTATATATACAAAAGTATATCTTTGTGTACATACACATAAATGATGCTATGATTTATATGTATAATATAAATATGATACATATCATATATATGTATTATTCTAAAAATAAAGTTTTTGTATTTTTGCTATAATTTAATAGATGAAATACCTTTGTACATATGAATTTAAGGGTCCTTTTCAATTGTTTCTTTAGTTAACACCATCGAACTATATGTTGTATAAAATATTGATATAAACAAATAAATAAGCCAATCTCAATTGTAATCTTGTTCCTGTTTGCTTACTAGTTGTGTAACCTTGGTCAAGGTAATTAACATTTCTTTGAAATTTCTTAGCCTTTTCTGTAAAATTGTACCTACTTCAACAGAATTTTGCAAATAAAAGACATAATGAATGTAAATAATTAAACAATATGCCTAGCATATAGTATGCACTTAATATTATTTTAAAATCTGCTATAGTTTGATATAGTAAAATCTTTTAATTTTAATCTATTCTGCTCTATCTTTGCTCTCAAAGTCAACTTTGCTTCTTTCTTAGTTAACTTTGCATAGATCTTTATAAGCTTATCCTTCTTGCTCACCGAGAGGTTAGAATGTGAAAAGAAACTGACTACATTACCTGTATTGCCCAATTTAAAAAAGAAATACAGAATTTGGAAGCTCAAGAGTTAGGTCGGTTGAGGCATTTTAAAAAACCATGGAAAGAATGGATATGGTGGGTTTATTTTTTATGTTTTTACTTCCTATAATTAAAAATATATGTTTGTATGATATATACCTAGTATAACTTTATTGATGCTACATACATATATGTAACTAACTTAGAGTGATTTTGAGTAATTCTTTCCAGAAAAGGTAGGGGTGGTTATTATTGTCATTTCTATTGTTTTCATTGCTTGAATATTCATCAAATCTCATTGTTATATGCCTTAGGGATAGCCTTAATCAAAGCTTTCTATAGACCTGTAACCAAAATGGAAAAATCAAAATATGGTATAAATAGCTTTGAAAAAGTACAATTTATAAGATACCTTATACAGTAAACAGAATGATTATTTAATATCTTTTTAAAGTAAAATGAATATTTTAAATGTTCTTTGCATATTTTCCATTTATGATTGAATTAAATAGAATTACTTTTAATCTAACAAAATACCAGACATGCTGTTACGTTATTAATGAAAGGTAGTCTTCTCCTCACACTTTGAAAGGGATATAATTTTCTACAAAGGAAGTATGCTACTTCCATTAAATAAGTATTTTGGGAACTCGATCAATTAAAATACATTTGCTGACTATAAGGCCATGCCTATGTACCACCTGAAACCATGTAATGATTAACCAATAATCATAGCCCAATCCATGGTTTGGGAAATAATATCTAGTTTGTAAAATTATAATTCATGTAAGGTAATATACAATACAATAAAGAATAATGGTTAAATCATGGGTTCTAGGTCCAAACTAGCTAGGTTTGATTTCTGACTCTAAACTCAGGAGCTATGTGACCCAGAGGAAGTCACATAACATCTCCCTGTCTCACTTTTCCATCTATAAAATGAGAAGAATACTGAAAGCACCTATATCGTAAGGTTAGTATGAGGATTAAATGAGTCAAATTGTGTAAAGAAATTAGATTAGTTTCCGGTACTAGGGTAAAGGTTCTGCAGCATTTACTAATATTAATGTCTTAACTTGGTTTTGTCAAATGGAGAGTATAAAGGGTGGTTTATTATCAGAATTCAGAGGAAAGAAAAAAATCACCATGGGACATCCTCAAGGCAGTATTGGAATGTTCACCTTCTCTTTAAAGGTAGGTAAATTCAAGATTACTGGGTTATAAGTGAAAAGATCTGGAGGGGTAGAAAGTGATTGGGAAATTTAGAAAGTGATTGGGACACAATGAGAATTAAGTGGAAAATTCTTACAAGTGTAAAATGAAAGAAGCGGTGTGAAAACCAGGGTGACTTGATCCTAAAATGTGAGGGATTGAGACCTGAACAAATCGCTTACCTGTGAAATAAGGTGACTTCTACTGCATAATGATTCGTTATTGGCTTTCACCTTGAATTTTGTAATTCAAAAGTTTAGGCTTATTGTGTAGAAATGATTGAGTAAACTCAAATAACTTCAACAATTTTTATGTGTTTTTAATAGATGAGATCAATCCAGTGGTGGCAGGGTTTTTGGTTGAGATGAGTTTTTCTTCTGGTAGTATTTTAAACATGTTTGCCAGTGTCGAAGTTTCACAATTTATTGGCAACTTTAAAGACATAAAAATATTTTTGTAATTCCGACCCCTGATGGAGGCAGGCAGTGCAGCTTACAGTGTCTCTTTCCCCAGAAATGCAGAGTATAACGTTTCATTGCATTCTCCCCAGGAGTCGCTGCATTACTAGTTAGGATGTATCTAACAGCATATCATTAACCAGGCACCATCAGATCATCAAAACAAAGAAACTGCTGAAGCTGAATTACATGTTCTTGCTCTAATAATGAGCATAGTGACACTATATAAAATCAAGACAGTAACAACAACACAGAAAGCCTGGGCTAATTTTCTATATTTCCAAACATTAGATTTTGACTTCGTTCATCCTGCCTTAATTTTCTGTATCTTTCTAGGTATGAGAACCACTGGCTAAGAAAGATATGTGCATAGGTGATTGAAATAGAAATTAAGTCTGCTGAAATTTAATGATTTTAAAATGAACAGGCACTGGGTATTATTACTTTAATACTGTTTGTGGAGTATTACTGGGCTCTCTCTGAGCTTCTTACTTAATGCTGCTAGATACTAGGTGTCTTCGATGCTCCATTGGTATGGCTTGTAACCAACAAAACACTGTACAGTTCTCTATTTTTGATGAATATTGCATGAGCTTTAACACTGCTAAAAATTCCCAAGATTTAATTTGTGACCATGACTTATAGTAATATATTCAATATATCTTTAGTGTAATGTGTTATTTAGAAAATGTTACTTTGAAATTTGTAATAGAAAAGATTATCTGCCTGTTGGCTCTGGTGAACCTTGGTGACATTTTGCTCTTCTAATTAAGGATACTTCTTTTGAATAATAAAGTAGCTTTTCTTTAAAGGAGAATTTATTTGGAACTTTAGTTTTCTAAATCAGCCTTTTTC
The DNA here is from genome assembly GCF_000151845.1 of Pteropus vampyrus. Classification (NCBI taxonomy): domain Eukaryota; kingdom Metazoa; phylum Chordata; class Mammalia; order Chiroptera; family Pteropodidae; genus Pteropus; species Pteropus vampyrus. The sequence continues at coordinate 16,367,438 of NW_011888793.1, forward strand.
TCCCAAGGCGTGGATATAGTTTTTCTTTCAAATCCTTGATAATTGAGATTTTTTTCCTCTACTCTGACCTATTCTTTCTTTCATGAGCTCCTGTTACAAATAGGTCTTACAGTTTCTTCTGGTAATATCTTTATGATCTTGTGAGCATTCAATTATTAAACTGCATTAGGTTTTTAAAAAGATGAGTCATGTCTCCACATTGAGATCCAGACACAATTAATTTGTACAGATTTTCAACCAACTATGGTGTTCTTTTTCAAAGCTTCATCGCAAAATTTTTTTCTTCTAACAAAGTCATCTATATAAGTAATCCTTAACAAAAAAAAATAGCCATTAAAATAGATCAGTTAAAATTTTTATCGTTTGCTTTGTATCTCCTCTAAATAGGCAACTGTTCTGCCCCATGAGTTAGACTAACTGATGTTATTCAAAGATATCTGCTATAGAGTATATAGATATTTATGCTAGGATATCTTTAATTTTTAAAGGGAAATGAACTCCCAAATTCGGTGGATATGTTTCATTTCAGTGACAAATACACTGAATTGATATAGTGTCCCTATTCTGATCAATATTTTATCGAACAGCACTTAGTCTTGGGAACTAGATAGAACTAGGTGCTCTCATTTAAAAAGTTTTGTAGCCTTGACTATATTTTTTAACGTTTCTACACTTCTAAGATATGTGACCTTAGTCAAGTTTTTTAACCATTCTGAATCTCAGCTTCCTACCTTGAAATTATGATAAACATACAATACAGATAAAACAGAGGTTAAGATATTATCTTAACTAAATGTGTTGTAAACTGCTTAGCATTGTGTCTGACACAAAAGCTTATAGCAATCAACCATTCATTCAATTTCATTTATTCAGCAAATATTTATTTGCCTCTACTACTACTTCTATTTCTAGTATTAGTACTACTGAAAATCTACTATTTTTAGCTCCTATAGTAGGATTCCTTATTTCTCAGCATATATATGTGTATGAAATTTGTTTTTTATATATATATATATATTTTATATATATATATATACACACACACACACACACACACACACACACACAGAGATTTCATAACCAAGTGATTCAGATTGATTATATCTAAAAATAGGTAAAGAAGTATCCATTTTTAACTATTAATCTACTAATCTAGATGGCTTTATATTGGTAATTCTCAAATCTCACTTTAGGAAACTCTGAATCTAAAGAAATAAATGAGAACTTTCAGATTCTAATTCAGTAACAACAACATAACAAAGCTTTAGGCATTATTCTGTTGGTTTTATTAGATATTAATTTCAGTCATTCAAAAGTATTTATTTGAATACCAAGTATGTGATGAACACTGTGATAGGCACTAAGGAAATAGTACTCAACGAGAAAAACATCATCCACATTCCAAAGAACACAGAATCTCATGGAAAAGACAACTAAAAAGTAATAAAAAATAAAGTTTGAAGAATTTTACAATAGGGAAGTACAGAGAGTTGTTTTATTATCTTAAGTCTTTTACGTGACATCCTTTTTGGTAGGGCATGGCTAGGGTTTATGAAGAAGTATGCCCACATAAAGTCATGTAATCTATGCATTGTGTGAGCACATTAATATATTTTCTAAAATGAGTACTGCAAATGCACTGTCCTGCCTAGCGTATGATTAAGGTCTTGCTTTTCCATTTCTACAGTATTAGCTTATTCAACTTCAGACATTTCTAAAACTTAAAAGATCCACACTATCAAAGGATTTTCTGTAAAGTTAATTTGATTTGATTGTTCATATGGAGGTTGGAAAATCCACTGCAAAAGATGTTCACTTTCATGTATAATATTGTTCTGAGTAAGCATTTGTCCAATGCTGTGGCTCTAAAATAATATTAATAAGAAACTGTCTTGTAGTTGCCAGCGTGTCCTTTGTGCAGGTTGGGAGCCTGTGGCAGATGCAGCAAACTTTCTCACTTTCATTCATGTAGAATGAAAATATGGTTCATAATAAAAATTCTGGTCATGTATCTTTGACATAAACTGTTACCAATTAAGAAGAAAAAAACAACTTCAGAGATATACTGGCTATTTATATTATCTTCTATAGAATGCTTTGATCTGGCTTTTACCTTTTTAGTCCCCTACTTCAAAATTTGCTATTGATTGGTAGTGGTGGGAAGGTGGAGGTGATATGGGGTCATAGCCTGAGAAATTTTTAACTTTTGTAATATATACGCACAGTCTTTTTCTCCTCTCCCCACTCCCTACTCACACACAGAGAGACACAGTTTGTGACTTGAAAACTTTTGAGTAACAATAAATATTGAATTTCTAGTTTTATACCTTTTGATACATTATTTATTCTTTCATGGTTTCTTCTCTAATGGGTCCCCTATTAATATCTTTCTTCTGATGTATAAACTAGCTAATAGTAAATAATACTGCAATGTAAGTTAGGGGGTATTTTTCTACTTGAATTTCATGTTTTATAGTCATTTCTTATAACATATTTTTTTCAAAAGTATATTAACAGAGATCCAAAAAGTGTGATAAGCCAAGCACACTAAAAAATAGAGATAGAATGTTTTGGATTATTGCTATGTTATTGCACTTTTTGTTTTCTTTCTTTTCTTTTTTTTTTTTTTTCCATAATGATGGTAGGATAATGATTATTTATTTTGCAAAAACGATATATAGAAAAGCAATGCTATATAACCTGACATTGTGATAAATGAATTATATTATGGGGAAACAGTGCTTTGATGGTTGAAAAGCTAATTAATACCTTGCTAACTCAGATTTACTTTAAACCTAAGGGCGTGCGTTCACTATTCTCAATTTCAGAATATTTGGTGGGGATAGGGGAAGAGACATTCTTATATGTGTGCTTTTCATTTCTATAGAGATAGTATTTTGGGACTGACTCTAGTTTTAAAATGTGTATTTTCTCCATTCTGGGAATATCAGAGAGATTCTTTATTTTGTACTCTGCATGTATATCAGAGAAGAACTATTCCTTATATAATTATCTTGATCGGTTTAGAGTCCAAAATACTTACCCGTGGATATTTTGTTATAAAATGTCGATACTTGTTTTCTCTGTGTAAAGCCATATATTTAAGGTAGCTAATTTTAAATGTAAGTCAAAAATAAATGAATTTGAGAGTCAAGCAACCAAAATAAAAGCTACTGATATGCTATTATTATTAAAAATCACTTGATAAAGTTAAACTCAAACCCAAGTTCTGAAGTAAAGACCCATCTGAAAATGGAAAGTAAGTTATTAATTAGGATTGCTTTGGCAATACTTTAATCAGTTTCCACATGGTTTTAGGACCAAAATCCAGTAGTTTTTGTTTGTTACTTTGTTTTTAATTTACTTAAAAGTGCTTTTCAAAGTTGATAGAATAACTCTTTAGAGCAAGGATCAGCAAACTAAATCCCACAGGCCAAATGCACCCTGATGCCTGGTTTTGTAAATTAACTTTTATTAGGATGTAGTCACACCCATTTGTTATTTATTGTCTATAGAGCTGGAGAGAGCGTGATAGATAACTTGCAAAGGGGCAAAAGAAAGTTTATCTCTTGATTATGATGATGATTTCATGGGTGTATTCATGTCAAAACTGATCAAATTGTTCATTTTAAACAGATGCAGTCTAGTGTCCTTCATTCTTATCCCTCAAAATTGAATATATATATATATATATATATATATGTCTAAAAATAGGAATCCAGTTTAAAACAGAGTGCACATCCAAACATTTTATCATTAAGTTCAACAGATAAAAAATTATTCAATCTAATTGCCATAACAATTTTAACAGTCTTAATGTCTGTACCTATTTCATTAGGGACTAATAACAAATATTTCACCAACAAATAGCATCCCACAAAACATTCTTTGAGCTCTAGGAAATACAAAAGAAACTGAGTTAGGGTCCCTATTCCTCATAATGTTACAATGTATATAAAAGTGAAATAGTTATATAACTATAATATAGGCTATGCTGTGTTTCCAGTGACAACAGTTTAGGGCTTATCAATAGACAATAGGATGAAAAATAGCAAGGTCTTTGGAAGCCATCAATCTGGGATTCAAACTCAATTTCTTTCATTTTTTCTCCACTTAGACTATAAGCAAGTTATGAAACTGCTTAAAATTAGTTTTGTCACAGGAAGAAATGATAAAAATAATATTCCCTTTTTGAAGCTCTTTGTATCTCTTTCTGGCAACATGCATGTAGTAAGTATTCAATAAATATTTGTTAGCTGAATAAAGAGCCTAAAAAATTGCAGTTCAAGAGTTGCTAAGCAACTTGCCAGAATATAGTAGTAGTTACTGACTGTTGCTGATTCCTACGGGTTTATAATTCCTGTCTGAAGGCTAGATTTAAAATATTTTCTTACATGTGAGTCATTTAATTAGAAAAAGCCAAACTAGTATTATAGACAATATTTGCAAAATTCAGAGATGGTTTCTCTTTATATCAGTATTTTAATTTTCTGGTTATATGTATGTCACAAATGTTTTTTTTTCATAGATATATTCTACTTTTTGTAGAATAGTAAAGTATTTCTAAAAAGTTTATATATTTATTTAGCAATTAATTATTTTATTAAGTTCACCGAGTATGTATTAAATATAATTTTCATGGTAATATATTATGTAAAGTAAAAACATATCTAGTTTTGGGATTTTTATATTTTCATAAAATTGATCTGGAAAGATCATGCAACGCTTGCCAATGTTAGGTGTAGAGGTCTTCTTTTCTGCATCTGAAAAACAGCATTGGTGAGAATCTTACACATTCTAGGCCCTGGGCCAAGTGCTTTTTCTGACATAATCTCATTTAATCTTCAAAACTAACCTACAAGGTTAATACTGGTATTCTCACTTTACAGAAAAAGAAACAGGCTTACAAAGGCCATCTTGCATGAGGAATGGTAAATGGAGAAGCAGATATTTTCTCTCAGATCTGTTTGATGCCACATTTTTTGCCCTTTCTTCCATACTTAATTGCCTATTACCTGAGGTTCTTCCCATATTTAAAATTCTAATCCTGCATATCTGAGACAAAAACTTGACAGCAAAATGAGTTATAACACCATTGTCAAGCAAAAATCTGAGTTGCCCAAATTCCTCAGATTTGCTGAAGTTTTCCAAAGATATTCTTAGTTAGAATTCTCAAACCTCGGAGCACTTGTATTCCTCTAAACATTCAAGACTGAATAAATGAAAATTGAACACGGCTTGGTTCTATAAGTGATTGGGAGACCCATCTTTAAAATTCCTGAAATGTATGGCCAGTGAGGTTTTTTGATTTTTATTAGTCAAGAGTTGGAGAAGTCCCTTGAGGACCTCTTTCTTGCTCTCCAAATATTCTTCAGAGCAAATAGAAAAAATGAGTAGCAATCCCACAGATACTCTCTGGATCCATTCCACATGCATTTCTTGTATTCTTTTCCAGGTTTTTAAAGCCTTACAAGAATTTGAGCTCCTCAGCACTTCCTTTTTTACTTTAATGTTTTATCAGTTGAATGTCATTGTATAAAAATTTATTAGGTACTGTATGTGTGGTCTGGGTAAACAAAATCCTTGACAAAAATTCCATAATAGAACCTTGGTAAAGACAGATTTTAGAGTCACAGTACCTATATTTGAATCCTGTCTCTGATTCCTAACTGTGTAATACTGGGCAAACTATAACATTTGTATGCCTCAGTTTTCTTATTGTCGAACAGAAATGATAATGGTATCTGTTTTATAGGATTGTTTTGAGGTTTAATTGAGGCAGTATTTTTAAAACACTTAAGACAGTGTATGGTATATTATTTAGTAAGTTCTGAATGTATTTTCTTTTATTAATCGGTTTCATTTGTATGGATTTGAAATGTTTTTTGTGATTCTGTTATTTTCACCTTTCTTGAACAAAAGATTAAAGAGTGAAGGAGGAAGTATATCAAGAAAGGAGGGAGAGAGAAAAAGAGAGCGGGAAGAAAGAAGGTGAAAGAAAGAAGGAAGGCAGAAAGGAGCTAGACACTTAAATCTCTTCTAGCTCTGACATAGTTTAACATACAATAAAAACTCTATATACTCTTTTACAATTTCATATTGGTTCATATTGAATATATAGATAGCTCTTAGGCAATCTGATTTGCTACTGAAGCTTACAGACTTAATAAAATAAACATTCAAAGTTGTGAAAGTAGAGCGGTCACTTACCTAACCCTTCACCTCAGCTCAGAACTATATAAAATCCCTGACATATAACCATGCTTAAATAGGGTAATTGACTTGTGCACAATTAGAGCATCATAACTTATCTGTAGTACATTTATTTCCAAAGGGTCAAATGTATAATTTCTCTACCACATGATGCTGATTTTTCTATATTGTAGTTATTTTGGCCAGGTTATAGGTTAAAAGCAACTCTGAACATTTTAATGTAACATGAATGCTTTCTTTGCACGTGATTACATGTTAAGGTAGCCCAACCCTTGCAAGGGACAATTTGTAAGGCTACTCAGAAAAGCAGAATTAAGGTTTGCTATTTTATGATTTCACTTTGATCAAATTTACAGGTATAATTCGAATATGATGCTTTTATAAGATTAACAAGTCTTCCTTAAATGGTGACCAGGGTAAGGAATGATCATCTTGTAATTTGAATTTTTAAAAACTCCCTGTGAGATACTGTTGTTTTCAAGGACAGATATAAGCAGAATGTGGAGTAAAATGAAATAAAAATGAAATATAGAAAATGAAATTTTAAATGTTGATGGTTCTCTATAATTTTATTATCTTAGAAAAAGTCTTAGTGAGAACTTTTAAACCTTAAATTTTTTTTGGTGTTCTAGTTTTCATTTTTTTTTTTGCATTATTGCAGATGAATTGTAATATCTAATATATATGTACATGTATATTTTTACATTTATACATATGTACACTATGTATTCATATATATTTCACTGTCAGTTGTCTCTAAGTCAATATTATAAAGACGTGTGCTGAACTTTATTTTCAAATAATGAATATATTTTATTTTGGTAAATTGCCATTTTAGTGGCTAATATTCAATTTTTTACATATCTATATATCTATATAGATATGAAATGCTATTTTTTACATTTTAATTAGGCATCTGATACCTTTGACATATGGGACTTGGCATACTATTAGAATTTGCCAGCTAAACCTTCAACTAAATTTAATTCTTTAAAAAAATATTATTTTCAGGTTTTCTAAAATGTCATTGGATGCCCATGTAGAATTCTAATTTTTTAATGACTATTAAATTTATCAAGGTCACTGGGAATCACAGTGGGTAATATTTGTCTCCTTTGCTGATCCGGTTACTATTAATTGCTTAACAAATCATCCCGAAACTAGGTGCCTTAAAACAACAAAAAATAATTTTATCTCTTGAGGTTCCTGTGGGTCAGGAATGTGAATAGGGAACTGTGGAAATGGCTTTTGTTTCCTCCATGATGTCAGAGGTTTCATAGGAAGATTTGATGACTAGAGTGACTCAACAGCTGGAGGCTGGAATCATCTAGAGGCGTCGTCACTGGTATGTTTGGCAGCTGATGCTGACTGTAGGTTGAGTCCTGAACTGGGCTGTCAGTTAGAATGCTCGCCCATGGCCTCTTCATGTGGGTTTTCTTCATAACATGGCAGCAGTGGTCCAGAAACCAGTGTCTCCTGAGAGCTATTGCAAGCTTTATTGCCTTTTATGACCTAACCTCAGAGGTCACATAATGTCACTTCTGCCATTGTTTCAAGCCTACCCAGTTGCAAGGGTAGGGAGGGTTGTCTTTAACATTACTTCTCAACAAGAGAACTGACAAAACCACATTGTAAGAAGAGCGTATGCAATGGAAGATATTGCTGCAGCCATCAGTGGAAAATACAATATTCTGTGTTGGTATAAAAAAGAATGAAGTACAAAATCAGTCATTATTGGCTCTTTTTAATGTATTTTGCATTATACCGACTTCTATTACATCAATAATCTCAAAATTTGGACTAGAACAATCAAACGAACCATAGAATCGACATACAATACCATTGCACTGTGCCTTTTACAATGGAGGTTAGTATGATCTTACAATTCATTGTAGACAAATGATCAGTGTACTGTCCTTTAGGAGTTGGCCAAAACCAACAAACAAAACCACCCTTAGCTACAGTATCTAAACATCCAACAGAAGAATATGTGTTCATTGCTATCCAGAAGGAGAAATGTGGAGGAGCAGTAATACTAATTTACACCAAATAATAGCATATCAAGGTAGCTACCCCAGTCACAGGTTTTCTGGGCTTCTCCTTGTGCACTGGTTTTGAGGACCAGTTTTCAATTTATTATCCATTTTCTACTTGCATCAGAATCACTGAAGGCAGCGGAGTCAGCAACTACAGCCAATAGGCTAAATCTGGCCTGGAACCTATATGGCCCAGTTTGCTAAGAATGGATTTTACATTTTTAAACATGTGTAAAAAGCAAAACAACACAAATGATAAAAACAGTATCAAACAAAGAAAACTATGTGACAGAGCAACAAAGCTTAAAGTATTTACTATCTGGCCCTTTAATGAGCAAGTTTTCAGGCCCCCCTGATCCAGCATACTTGATAAAAATGCAGATTCCTCAGTTTCACCACTGATTTACTGAATCTTAATTGTGGGGCAGTGGTAGGGAAGTGGGGCATGAGTAGATTTGGAAACTACATCTCTGAGAAGTTCCTAAACTTTTGAGAACCACTAATTTCGGTTGTCCACAAACACTTGGAAACATACTCGGTTTGGCTAATTTGGCCAGTTATTGTATATTGCTGTGTAAAACATAGGCATGATTCTATTTATCACAGTGGATTTTATGGAATTATAGCCAAGAGAGCAAAGATCCTTTTTGAATGTAGACCTTGAATTTTCGACATTTTCTTAAGGTATTTGTAGTGTTCTTAAAGATAACAGAGCCCTTTTAAAATTAATAGTGAATTCTAGAAAGCAGTTCCCTAAAGTATTAAGGTTGTGCACAACTTTGTTTTTGTCAACAGTTGAAATAATTTTAGTTTGCAAATACAAATGATTAGTTAAATTATATTGTATTCATTATATGGCATATTTAGCAGTCATTAAATGACATTATAGAAAAATCATTAATAAAATAGGATAGTCATACTGAAAGAAAAATTGAACTAGGTTATAAAAACAATGTGTCAAATAGCTATGTATATCTACATGTCTGTGTCTCTTTATCCACCTATGTATCTATCCATCTATCTACTTATCTACTTATCTACATTCCTCTCCACTTATCTAATTCGATGAGAACAATAAAGAGAGAGATAGTAAAAGAAAGTATGAAAGGATACATGAAAGTGTTAATAGTAAATTTGCCAGCTTTTATTTCTGCAATAAGGAAAAGGAATATTACATAAAACGAAAACAATACTTAAAATCTCAAATTATATAATTTTCTAAATTGAAGACCTATAAACCTCTTCTTTAGGTAAAAAGTCTTCAAAATGGATAAAAAAAAATCTTTATGAGTCACTTAAAGTTGAGGTGTGAATGTGATTTTCAGGAGGCAAGACTAAAATGACTAGATTAGAGTAGTAATGATTGTTTTTTTCCAGTTAAAATAGCAACCTAGGATTAGAATTCTAAATGAAATGGTAAGAATCAACCTCCAAATTCATTATGAACAAATATGCTAAAAGATATAACCGAACCAATATGACCCTGTCTCCCCGTTCCCCAAAAAGGGCTGATTGGATTTATTACCTCCAAAGTTATGGAGGGAGGTTATACTTGAATAAATATTTCATGTTGATACTAACAAATCGTCTCTGTTCTCCTTCTTCCTCCTCTAGACCTTTTTTTTTTTTAATTGATGGCAAGGCTATGTATCTTTAGATAAAATTAATAAAACAATAGTTGTATTTTTTGTTTTGATTTGTTTTACTTTTCAGTACAAAGATAACTTCAACTTTTAAATGCCGTAATTAAAATAAACTAATATTACATCATTCTTGCCTCAAAGTGTTCAGCAAAATGCTGCAAAGTATTTTTATAAATATTTGCTAGTTAATTGGTATCTTTCTAGTATCATATTTCCATTCTTACTGCCATAGTTTCTTCTTCCTTAAAACCACTAGTGTCCAGTATCATTCAAGACTGATTCACAGCCTTGTCTCTCATTATTCCCTGCTTCAAACCCTTTGTCCCAGGCATACCAAACTATTTTCAGCTTTTGAATCTAAGATAATTTTTCATAACTTTGTGCCATTTATCATGCTTTTTCTTTGATCTCGGATGCCCTTCTCCTACCTAATTCATTTGGCAAACTCATAATTCATTTCTAGGGTCAAAGAGCACATATTTCCTCTGTAAAATTTTATTTTTTAGAACCTCCAAATACTACTCTTTTTGGTACCATTGGTCTTCCAGATCCTCCTTTGTAGTAACACTATTAAACTTTTTTTTCTCTCTCTAACATGGTACTTATCACATTATATTGCACTGATTTTCTCAATGACATTTGAAGAAGTTTCTTATCTTCTTTAAATTTGAATCTCCAGCACTCAGCACCTAGTAAGGATCTAACAAATGTTTATCTCATGAGTCAATCAATATTCCCTTTCATAACTCATTTAACATTAAACATTCTGACCTGATTACACAATTCTCAAAGTACAGCTCAAGCCAATTACTTTATCCCCACATTTTATACAAAGAGTGGATCTGACAGACATTTTCCTATCATCTCAGAGATAATTGAATAAAGAGTAAAGCTAGATGTGTTTGCTTCTAAATATTGAGTTAGGTATGCCCATCTATTGTGCCTACTTTTGCTTTGAGCCATACACTACTAGAGATGATGAGACCTGCTCTCAATCTAGTGAAGAAGGCAAACATGCATAGGTAATAAATGGTAATATTTGATTGAAACACAGTCATGCGAAGACACTTAAGGAAGTTGCTGAATAGGCTATATTTGTAACCCACAGAATTCAATGTTCTAAATTAGAGCCCATGGTGTTCCTTTTGAAAGCGATAAAAATGTAGTCTGTACTAAATATTTCTATCTAGGTCTGGATATAAGGAAGCCTACCCAAAATCAATCTTGCCCAGTGAGCAGGGGAACCATATGTCACTGATTGCTTGGTACTGTCCTCATTGGTCAACTGATGATTTTTAATTATTTTAGTTCCTTCCCCTTTCACTTTCAGAAGTGTCCCAGTAAGTATGATAAATGAATACATCACATTAGAGACGAGCCATCTCCTTATGGGATGTTAATAATAAGAGCTCATAGTGGTAAGAGGTATTGTTCTTTTGAGGCTGCTAAATATATATTTTTTAATTTAATCCTTACAATGACCCTGTGGGGAGTTGCCATTATTATAATGATCGCAATTTTACAGAAAGGTAACTGAGGCATATAAAAGTTCAGAAATATGCCCAAGTCATGTGGCTAATGAATATAAGAGGCAAGAGTCAAATGAGATCTATTTTCAGAATTTATAGCCTAAACTGTTATACTACACTTCTAGTTAAAATCATTTTATTCAAGTAGCAAAAGTATATGGCAAACTGGGTTATTAGGACCCAGATCATTCATTCATCCATTCATTCATTTTTTATTCTTTCATTTGCTCATTCTTTTATTTATTTAATAAATGTTTATGTACTAGCTACTATATGTCAGGCACTGCCCTAGGCACTAGGAACACATCAGCAAAGAAAGCAAAATATCTAGTTATGGAGTATGCACAAATTTCAGAAGTTGGATGTTCATGCTGTGTTTGCATGGTGCCACCTTGCAGATCTTTTGATGAAAGTCAATGTTACTTCCTAATTTAACATAAAATAGCAAAAACTCATTTGTCTGAGTGAGTAGGAAAGGAGGCTACAACCGAGACTATACTACACATAGTGGATGGAAGGTGTCAATTCTCCTGGACCTTGGCAATGGACAGTCATTTAGTACAGGAAACATTTATCAAGTGTCCGCCAGGTGCCGCGCTCTGTGGTGAGCTTTCCTCTAGATCAGGCTACCACACTGCTGTCAGTACAGCAAAAAGAGAGGTGCATCTTTCCTCTATATTTATATTATTTGTAAGTGAAATTAATCACTTTTTAATTAACTTTTTTCCTTGATAAACACCAGATGCAGACAGAAACACACACTCTGTCCCTAGTGGTTAGGTTTCAGGGAAATTAAGATACTTAAAGCTAAATTATTAACAAACCTTTTACTCTCTTGTGTAATTGCTTTTAGAGAAAAGCGCTCAGGTAGATTTTAATCTCACCATTCCTTGGAGTTTATTTAGATATGGCCTTGGTGTGTTGTACGAGGAGTTTTGACCCCATTAGCTGTGGTCCGTTTAGCAGAATTCTTATTTGCAACATCCCACATGCACTGAAGGGGGTCAAGCCCACTGTTGTAGTCATGCAGTTTGAGTACTGACAAAACAAATAAGAACACTGGGGAATTTTACTAAGCCTGACATGAAATGTTTGGGGCATTTTAATTACCAAAATAATTAATTGTTTTCCACTCCCACTACTTTTAAACCACTTGGGAAATGTTATGCAGATATAACTTGAATGCAACTGTTTATAGCTCCATTAAAGGTTAAATTTGCATAAAAATTAATTCATTAAATGAAAACTGTACTGTATTGAGGGTGCATTACGTTGTGATTGACTAAAACTCCATTTCATAGATTGAAAATAAGACTTAGCTGCATTTAGATAATACGGATAAATATCAGGAGACCCTATTAAAAAAGAATCAAAAAGTTGAGGAGGTTGCACTATTTGGATACTAACTTTTTGTTTTAAGTTCAGATAAGACAGTGTACTGTATGTGTCTATGGTGAAACATACTTGCTGATATAGTTTTTTTCTTTTAGTCCAATGAGATATAATTAGTATGCTAAGTAAATAAACCTCTGAATGGAACTAGGAACCATGAAAATGAAGATCCAAGAACACAATAGAGAATGCTAAAATGATATGAACGTGGAGACTAGCCTTGTAAAATATGAATGAGAAAATTCGATGATCTGAGCGTTCTGCTGTGACTCTTCTGTCACCAGTATCAGCTGACTTAAAAGACATCGTAAGAGAAGTTCATAAAACATTTATATATGTAATTAAAGTTTCTCTAACCTAAGAGCTAGGGTATGCATCTTCTGGATAACTCATTGAATTTGCAGATTCAATTGTGGTTAGTGTAGATTTCTGAAATTCCTACATCCATTAACAATAACATGCTATTTATCTTTTTTTTTAGTGCTCTTTATAAAAATGCTTCCAGAATCTAAATGTAATTCAAAGGGTAAAATTCATTGCCCTTACAAAATGTAATTGGAAACACTTTTTCTTAGTCCTAGAAAAGATTTAAATGGTTATTCAAGTAATGAAAATGGTACAGTGAAAAATTATGACCTCCTTGGACCATCACTTATGCCATTGTCTTCTATTTATACATAACCTTTTCTTGAAATAAAACTATGAGGGGAAGCAGAGTTTTTGCCACCCCAAAATATGCTTTCTGGAATATTGATTATTTTAGGCTGGATGTTTTTAAGAAAAGAGTCAAGAAGAAACCTTTGATCTTCCTCCTTATTGCCTAAAAGAATTTAAATAGAGGATCTGCTTTCAGGAAGAGAGATATCATCATAGATAACTATAGTTAAATAAAAACAGTGTTTGATAGGGAGGAACCCTGCAAGGCCCTTTTGATGAAAGGGCCTTTCTGTATCCCATTGTTAAAGATGGCCCAGCAAACATTTGTTTACCAAACATTCGCTTTTCTATCTCCATGTGAATTGCTTTCCTCCCTTTTGAAGTCCCAAACCACAACCTACCCACTTCTCTTTAGCTCAGATGGCATATACACCTCAACTGCCAGATCTGCCCTCTGTCTTATACTCTTTTTTTTTTTTTAATTAGTTTCAAGTATATAGTACATTGGTTAGACATTTATATAGTTTATAAAATGATCTATCTAATTGCTCCTACTCTCCTCTGGTTTTCCACTTAGCCAATATAAAAATGCTAACTGCATTCCTTGTGCAGTGCTCCCCATCCCCATGACCATCTATCAACTACTAATTTGTACTTCTTTAACCCTTCACCCTGTTCTTGTCTTATATTCTTATGGAACCCCTGTGGACATATAATACATTTTATCATTTCCTCTTGTTAATCTGTTAATTCAGCCAACAGAGCTTAGAAGGTAGAAGGAAAATTATTTTTCCTCCCCCACAACTACAAATGCAATTCACTACAGATTTTAAAAGTTGGCAAGTGTACTGTATTGGGAGAGTCTACCAATTTCCACAGTTACTTAAAAAACAATCCCTTTCACATTCAGTGCCAAGAGAAACAAGTTCAGAGGAAGTTCCCAGACTAATTTTCTCATTGGAGACCTGAAGTTCCTTCAGATTTTTCATCGTCCTAAAACAACAGAGGCCTGCTTGGATATTCTCTTCAAGTTTGTCCTGAAATTTTGGAAAACAGCAAGAGATTTGAGAACCTAATAAGAGGAATTAACTTAGAGATCAGCCAACAAGTCTGATTCTTTGTCTCCAGTTCCTGCTGAGATCTAATGATGACAACTCTCAAACGCAGTGACTCAACAAAGCTTGTCTGGTTGACTCATAAACACTTTTGCCACAGAGGGTTGTGTGTGGATAAATGTTAAAGTTAAATAAAGAAAAATAGAGAATTCAGAGTTTGAGGTAACTGGCCCTCAAGGCCCCGGATCTGTTTTGTCTAGCGTTTCTCCAACTTTAGTGAGAACACTCATTGAGCTGAGATCCTTTTCCACTGGAGATTTTCATATGGTGTGGGATGAGAGGAGCATCTCCAGACACAGATTCATAGAGGAAAAGGATTCAGATGGGGATATTGAGGTGAAACAGAATAATATTTGGTAGTGATTCTCTGGAATCAAAGGAAATGATGAAGGAGATTTTATACCTTTTCTGGACATAAGCCATTTTCCCTCCTTTTTGAGGATTTAGCTTTCTCTATTAGCAGTACTTACACTTTTGATCTTTTCTTCTTTCAATAGTTCCAGTCACTCTCCATTGTGGCTTTCTTTGTTTTGTTATTTTACGTATAAAGGGTGTTTAGTAGGATTTTTTTTTTTTTTTCTCATAGCATCATGATTTTAGATTTTTTCTAAAATCAGTTTGGGTCAAATAACTGATAACAATAGAGGTGACAAACATCTCTTCCTCATTCTGAAAAATGGTGTTAGTCACGGAAACTGGGCCTAGCAAAATAGGGCTACAACCTTGAAAATCAGCCTTTATAGCCAGTAGAGAACTACATCAGCCTTTTCACTTTCTTTCTTTTTCACCTTCATTCTGTAAGAGCAAGAAACAGCACAATGAGTCTGAAAGGTAAGAAGGGAGGCCAAGGAAAGTGAAAGAATAGATCAAGCTCTTTCTTCCTGCTGGTAGCTAAGACTAGAGCAGGCCTGAGCTAGGAAAAAATCAAGAAACTTGTTTGTTTGTGAGGTACATGTTTTGGTTCTAATTAAACTGAACTTCATAATGATTAAAAAGAAATAGTTATACAATTCTAAGCAACTTGAGCTATAAGTTATGTCCAAGATAGAATCCATAGGCTGAGAAAGAAGACTCAATGGGAAGTTTTAAACTGTGATGAGAGAAAAATAAAGGCGTTACTTGATTGTACCTGTTGAGTTTACTCCAAGAAATAGGCCATTGACCAGAGTAATATTTGTTATTTTTAGAGCTATGTTGGAATCTTTAACTAGCATATTAACTTGAAGAGGTAACAGATCAATACTTTCATTTTCCTGGCTGTTTTTAAAGTGAAAGATGAATAAAGAAGTTCAATGAGTTGAATAAAGGAGGCTTTGAGGATCAGTGTTTGAGGATCAGTGTGTCTAAATTAGATCAATGTGGGAGAATGAGTAAGGCAGGAGGGCCCAGATTCAGTTTGTGTCTAATTAATTCATGCCCAAGCTTATAAAGTCTCCATGAATATTGACAAACTAATTTCTTCCCCGTTGCCCATGTCATTTGCTAATGTAGTTTTCTTTCTCTGGGGCATCTTTTATGTCCCAGACACATGAAAACTACCTACTCATCCTGTGCATTGCATCTTCCATGTAACCTTTTACCACACCATAGGCCACCTTCACTCCCAGATGGAACTGACTGCTTGCTTTTAACATTGAACGATATCCACACTTCCTTAAGAATTCCTTTATTGCTTTATTGGAACTGTTTATTTGCAAGTCTGTCTTTGTCTAATTAATGTGTGAGCATCTTGAGTGCGGAGACCTCACCATATTTTTATTTGTATTCCTAAAATTTAGTACCATGCTTCAATATACTAGGTGCTCTACTACTATTTATTTATTTTTTATTATTTATTTATTTTTTTAGGTGAAGCAACCCTTGGTTGACCTCACAGATTGCAAAGACCTTGTCAGCTTACAATCCCTTATTTTTTGCGCCTACAGCACCTGGTCTTCCTAGGTAGTCTCACATCTAAGTACTAACCAGGCCTGACCCTGCTTAGCTTCTGAGATCAGATGAGATCAGGCTTGTTCAATTACTGTTTATTGAATATATTAAGGAACACATTCAAAGAGTAGCTTTGTCCCCAAATTGAGAGGAGACCAGGTAGGTGGTCCGAAGTGTCAAGAATATCGAGCAAAAATGAAATTCAGATATTATCGGGAAGAGAAATTATGTAACATTGTTACATGATTACCTTTTTCAATCGCTCAGAATTAAAGATTCTATTACTTCATTAGTTATTGATATTTAAATTTAAACGGAGTGATTCAGTTACTAATTACACATGCATTAAAATCTATTTATCTTTAGCTTATTTTTCTTCGTGAACCTCTTATGTGAAACAGATCCTAGCATGGGTTATGTAGTTGAAATGACAAAATTGCTACATTTGTATATATATAAATATTTTATTCATTGTTTTTCTTGTTATTCTTATATTACAAATAGGATAATGTGTTTTTTGAAACTGAGATACATTTTAATTCTTGATGAGTTCCTTCAATATTTAGACTACTTATATTCAATCAACGTGAAGTTGGTAAAGACTATCGTGTACAGTCATAGTAAATGTAATTACATCAGTTGTTGCTCATGGATAATATAATTGTTATATTCAGTTTGTTATATGAGGCATTTATAAGTATTTAGCTGTGCAATCAATTGTTTATGAAGTAACTATCTTTAAAAAGTAATTATTTCCGAAGCGTTGGTGTGTTCTCTTGCAATATAACATACAATCTCCTTCTATTTGTGTTTTGATGCTGGAAAAAAGTCTAATTTAGAAAAACAAGAAATTAATTTAGTGGGCATCTGCCTTGAGAGTAGCTGTGACAACAGTTACTTAAAAATTATTTCATGGTATAGTGTACTTAGTGACATTGGAATACAGCAAGTTTCAGTTTGTGAAAACCTGGCCAATTTTCAACTGCTTTTGGAGTAGCATATGTGTTTGTTCAGAGCTCTTAGAGACTCAGCTGGCATAATGTTATGGGCGAACTGTCTGAGAGCTATTCACAAGGCCAAGTAAGAGTATAGACTACCTGAAAATAGACATTGTAAATGCCCTGAAAGCAAGTAAAAATATATTCTAATCTTAGAGGTTGTTATTTTGTAGGTAAAGCAGATTCTTTTTTACTGCCTACTTCACACAGATCCTAGAAATTAAAATTGGCAATTGTTCTAAGAAATTATATTATAGAGGGGCATTACAGTGGCATTTCCTCAGACTTTAAAAGATTGTTGGGCATGATACATTGGAGAATTCCTCTGCCAAATTATTCATCGAGTCCCTAGCAGAGATACCAGAGTATACAATGTGTATACATCCGTTAAGTGGTGCTAAAGTGATGCAGACTCTGTAGTGAATAATTGGGAGTAGCTGGCATTACCTCCACAAAGTCTGTTTTAAGATGAAATGAACTAGACATACTATCAAGCAATAAGTGGCAAAGTGTATATTCTGCATTAACCATATTATTTACTTTTGGTAAACTATTTAATTATTTCAGTCCTTAGGGCTTCACCTATAAAATTATGTGTTTGGAAGTAGGTAGTCTTTTTTTAAGCTCTGTTTTTTCTGTGATTTGGAAGTAGCATAGATGTTGCTACAGTTGATGTACAACTCTGATTCCTTCGTTTTGGGGAATATAGCTAGACTACAGTTTCCAGTTTTTCTTACATTAAGTGGCTGTATGACTGAACTCTAATGATGGAATGTGATCAGAAGTTATGTGTTTGACTTCTAGGACAGGATGGTTAAGAAATAAATATACCTTTTGTCCCTCTTTCTACTTCTGCTGGTGGCCACAAGGCTAAAGAAATGGCAAAATCACAAGATGAAAGCAGCTTGGATCTCTTAATCACCACTTGCGGGAAGAGATACTTTTTGATCAAGAATATCCATTTTGAACTTACTATGAATGAGAAGGAATTGAGATTTGAGTGTTGGTGTTAAATTATTACAGTAACTAATAATGCCATAATAATTTGGTATTATCTAACTATAAGAAAATGTGTCAATTGGGAGTCTTCTCTCTTTTAGAAAATCCTAAATATTCCACAGAAAAACTGCTAGAACTAATAAACAAATTCAGTAAAGTTGCAGGATACAGAATCAACATACAAAAGCAGTTGTGTTTCTATATACAACTACAATAAAATATTTGAAAAATAAATAGAGAAAAATATCTAGATATTAATGTTTCCTTTATAGGAAAACATTACAGGCAGTGAAAAAACAGAAATTTTGGAAACATAGTCATTGATGGTATTAAGAAAACAAATGCTATTTTTTTCCTTCAGAAACTGCTTTCTCGAAAACATTTAACAGATTTCCTGAAAACCACTCATAGTGGAGGGCATGAGTACTTCTAGCTAACCTATATGGCAGACTTGCTTTTTAAAAGAATGAAATCTAATGCTTTAAATTACTACCATATGTTTAAGTGTCATCAGTATATATTTTAATTGATTCAACTACGCATTATTAGTTTCAGCAAGGTACAGAGAAAGATTTAATGTGATTTAGTTGGATATCTTATTTATTAGGCAGAGTTTAACTGATGATGTGAGGAAGTATTTATAAGATGCTGAATCAGTGACATCTACAGTGGATATCAGAATAGGCTGAAGATTATGTGCTACTTTACCAAGGGGAGAAGAGACCTGAGGGCTACAGAAACCAGCATGCAAACAATGTTTGCAGATGATGCTGAGGGTGAGCCTAGTAGAGGAGGATAAATAAATATTCAGGAAAAGTAAGAAAGTTATCATGAAAATTGTTTTCTATTGTGAAAAGTAAAAAATCTCTTAGATGAAAATCCAATTTAAATACATTTTAGCATGAAAAATTGAGAATCTGTGGAGTCTTTGTAATGTTGCCTAAAAAGCAAATTAAAGGCAGGAATTCCAAGAGAGCCCTGGAAATGATAATAATTTGATTAAAAGTATTGAGCAAGATGGGGAGAAAAAGTTATTTTTTCTATGTTAATTAATTTTTTTTTGAAACTGACAGGGAAAGGGGAAATTGGTGGACTCATTGGATACTTGAACTAGAATTGATAGTGTAGATTTTGTTTTAATTCTAGTACCCTATCTTGAAGATGAAGAAACTAAGGTAAAGATTACATGATATGTTCACGTTCCGTAATTAGTGGCAGTACTGGGATTACAGTTCTGTGTACTATTGCCATTCGAGAGGATGAAAGGATATATGGAGGCCTTTTTTCCCATCTTATGGTTAGAGAATTGTATCCTAACTTTACCACTGATGATGATTATGATACATATGTAAAATTTATTATGAGCCAGACATAGTTTTATAGATATTAACTCCTCTTGTTCTCACAACAACTCTGCACCCACAGATTTTGCCTTCCATTGTTCAGATGCTGTGTGGTCTCCTACGACTCTATAGCAGAGTTGGTCTGTATGGTGTATGATGGTATGTCACTTCTGAAATTAGGTTATAGAAGACACAGAGTCTTCTCTCTTACGTGCACATTCTCACTTTCTGTCTCTCTTTCTCTTGAATCATGAGCAGCTCTTTGGAGAGGACCATGTGGTAAGGAAATGAGCCTCTTGCTAACGGCTATGTGAGTGAGTTTGGAACAGGATACTAAGGCCCCAGTTGAGCCTTCTGATGACTGTAGCCTCACCAATAGCTTGACCGAAAGAAACTTCATGAGATACTATGAGCCAGATCCCCCTTGCTGAGCAGCTCAGTTTCTTACATTGTATTTAGGCCACTCTTCCCAGCTGTATTAATACCAAATTGTTGTTGCTGTTTTTGTTTTTAATAGCATTCATGTTTTCTAGTTACTATTATACATGATTTTTAAAGGCTGCAGTTTAGAGTCTGCCTCACCTATGCCTGTAATTTTAAAATAGGAAAGTCTGACAAGTAGACCGGAGGAAATATGAAGCAGGAGAGAACTGTGATATAAGCCACAGATGCACAAAAGCTGAGGAAAGGTGAAGGAAGGGGATGCATTAGTTAAGAAGGGAGCTGAGGATAGACACTTACCTCACATGGATAATTGCCTTCTGTCAAACTAGGAGCTGAAACCTGTTTCCTTGGATACGGGGGACTTGATGCTCAATAGTCAAAAGTAAAATGATTTCAGGAGTATTTGTTTCATAGCTGAGTGGGCTGAGAGAAAATATCAGCTTTCCTTGTCCTAATATATTCTCTTTATATGACTGGTGATGTCAAGCTTAGCATATTATCTGGCTTGAAGCACTGATACTCAACAACTAAAGATATTGGAAAATGTGGTGTGTTTCATATGTCCTAGATATAAAAAAAAAGATTCAAAACAAATGACTTTGAAGAATAATTCATGGGGAACATTTAGAAGATTAATATAATACTTCAGTTATGTTCTACCTGTGATGTTTTCAAAAAGATATTTAAAACTTTGTAGCAAGGATATTGGCATGAAGAAAATGAGAACTTTATAGCTGAATTGAATGTTTAAATAGAAAAAAGGGAGAAATGATAAAAACATTAAAAATTGTGACAAATTGGTTGCATTTTTAATTCTGTTGGTGCAGATATTACCCTAACAATACCCTGTAAGTTATGTTTTGTCTAGGAAGTCTTCCTAGACTCCCTTGACACAATTAGTTGCCCTGTCACCTTTGTCTCCATATATAATCTCTTAGACTTCTTTGTGGCATTATGATTTTTGGTTTTATCTGTCTCTGACCACATCTGCCATGGTATTGTTAGCTGGCAAGAACTGAGTATTATTTATCTTTTTAAAAAGTATAGTTGACATACAATATTATATTAGTTTTAGGTGTACAACACAATGATTTAACATATATATAGTTTAGTAAGTGATCACCATGATAAGTCTAGTAACTGTCGGTCACAATATAAGTTATTATGATATCATTGATAGTATTTCCTACATTGTGCATTATATCTTTGTGACTTATTTATTACATAACTGGAAGTTTATACTTCTTAATCCCTATCATCCTTTTCACCCATCACCCAACCCTCTCCCCTCTGGCAACCATCATTTGATTCTCTGTATCTATGAGTCTGTTTCTGTTTTTTAGATTCTCTATATAAGTGAAATTATATGCTATTTGTTTTTCTCCATCTGATTTACTTTCCTTAGCATAATACCCTCTAAATTTATTCATGTTGCAAATAGCAAAATTTCATTCTTTTTCATGGCTGAGTAATAGTTTCTTATGTACATATACATACATATATATTCAATATATATATGCATCTTTTTTTATCCATTCATCTATCAATGGACACTTAGGTTGCTTCCATATCTTGACTATTGTAAATAATTCTGCAATGTTTTCTTTGGATAAATACCCAGGAGTGGAATTGGTGGCTTGTATTGCACGTCTATTTTTTTTTTTTTTTTTTTTTGAGGTGAGGAAACTTCAATTTACAATTCCACAACAGTGTATAAGTTTCCTCTTTCTCATCCTCACCAACATTTATCATTTGTTGATTTATCGATGATAGCCATTCTGATGAGTGTGAGGTGATATATATCTCATTGTGGTTTTAATGTGCATTTTCCTGATCAACAGTGATGTTGATTATCTTTTCATATGTCTGTTGGCCATCTGTATGTCTCTGAATAAAAGTCTAGTCAGGTCTGCTCATTTTTTAATCAGATTGTTTGTTTTTGATATTGAGTTGTATAAGTTCTTTATATATTTTGGATATTAACCACTTATAAGATATTTCACTTGCAAATATTTTCTCCCATTCGGTATGTTGCCTTTTGTTTTGTTTATGCTTTCCTTTTCTGGGCAAAAGCTTTTTTCTTTATATCACACCACGTGTGTATTGCTCAGCACCTATTAGGAAGTCAACAAAATATTAAACAATTGAAATAAATTTTAAAAAGTATTTACAAAAGGTATTGAATAATAAATTTTTATTTTAAATATATATGGCTGCTGTTTGAGACTGATGAGTTTAGTAGAAATGTATAATGGCAAGAAAGAAAATGTTTGATAATATTTTTTCAATTTTTAAGTGAAGAAAGAAGGTAATCGTTTATTGCATTCCTTAACAAAACAAATGTTTTTAAATGTCAAAATTATCACAAGGAACTTAAGCATGGAATATGCCACAATAATTTAATTATACATATTGTTTTACAAGTCATTTAAATCTTTTGCCAAAAAAAAAGCCTTTATGAGATTTTGAAATAGAATTTAAAAATAGTTATTTATTTACATTTTTCAGGATGTTTTAATTGATTCAACTCATTCTTTCTTCACATACAGTGAAATATTTATTTATTTATGTAAATTTCTAGCATGCCTAATATGTGTCCAGCATTATTCTAAGCACATAATCTTTAGAACTTAGTGCCTGGTATGAAAAACTTCCTGCATTTTTAGAGCTTCCATTTTAGTGGTGGAGATATAAAATGAAAGTATATAGGAAACCAAGAGTTCTTGTTTGGACATTATACTTTTAAGAAACCTAATAGATTAACATGGGGATATTGAGAAGGAAGTAGAGAGAGGGAGAGGGAGGGGGAGAGGGCCTAAGGGAGAAATTGGGGCTACAAATAAAGAATTGGTATGTAGAAAAATAATGGTATATAAAGACCTGGTACCGGATAAAATCACCTAGGGAGATTGTGTCAGTGGAGAAGAAGGAGAAGGAGAAAAGGGAACAGGGTGGATCCATGGAAACATCAATATTTAGAGGTCTGGCAGAGCAGAAGCAGAATAATCCATGAAGAAGTTCATGAGATAGGATGATACCAAGGTGTCAAAAGGGAAAAGCGAAAGTATTTCAGAAAGAAGAGAGTAGCTTGTGCTGTGAGAGGTAGAGAGGACAAGGACAGAGAATTAACCATTGGGTTTTACAAGATGATGATCCTCAATGATCTATGTATTCTTACCACTACTTATGATAGTATTAATACCACTCTTAACAAGCACCCACATAGCACTTTGGCCCAGACACTGTTGTAAGTGCTTAACAGGTATTAAGCAATTTAATTTACTATATAAGGACCATCTTATTGGAGTGGTAATTGTAAATATCTAAGTGGATTGGGCTGAGAAGAACATGGGACATGGTTGTATTATCTATTGCTACATTAAAAGGAAAATTATCTCAAAACTTAGTCTTAAAAACAGCAAAAAATTATTATCTCATCATTCCTATAGATCAGGAATTCATAAACATTTAGTTGACTGGTTCCTCCACAAGGTCTCATGAAGTAGCTGTTAAGAGGTTGGGTGAGGCTGCTGCAGTGGGCCTGAAAGATCCTCATAAGATAGTTCAGTTGCAAGGCTGTTGGCAAGAGGTCATGCTTCCTTGCACTCAAGCCTTCCACAAGGCTGGTCCCAACGCGGCAGCAGAATTTCCCACAGAGCAAGAGATCAAACAATGAGAAAGCTAAGATGCTTTTTTATGACTTATTCCCAGAAGTTACACAGTATCATTTATGCTGTTTTCTGTGCATTAGAAGTGTGTCAAAAAGGAGCTACCTGAGGAAATTTATGCTCCCTCTTTGAAGCAAGTGTCAAAAAATTTGTGGCCATATTTTAAACCACTACTTCAGTGTAAAAGAGTGAAGATTACAGATGTATGCAATTATTTTGAGAATTTTCTTTTGAGAAGGGTAATAGAGAGGAGATATTAACTAAAATGAAATGTGGTGTGAAAGGTATTTTTGTTCCTTTTAAAGAAAATATTAAGAGATATTTGGGAGTTATAAGAATAGGAAATCAACATAGAGGCGAGAAAGAGGATACTTCATGGAAATATTTAGTAGGATTGGCATGAGAAGGAATCCACACAAAAGGAAAGAGTGAGGATGCTGCTTTCTGAGAAATCAAAGAGGAGACAGAGCATGTGGATATAGACACAGGCAGAGTAGGATATTTTATGGAGGGAAGATAGAGTAATTCTTTTTGATATAATCTATTTTCCCTGGGAAGTAGAAGGTGAGTATAGCAGTGGAGAATGAAAGGTAAGGAGGGTGCTGGGATTTAAGAAAGGAAATAAGAAATACGGGGCAGCTCAGAAAGTGGGAAAAACGTATATACTCTGGGAGCTCTAGTAGAACTGTCTGGTTTTTGTGAGTACCCATTTGTGATTTATGATCACAAACAAAAGTGAGTCCACACAGCACATTTGTGAGATTGACTGTCTTAGGCTAGATCGTTATTACTACATGCTTGAATTATTATAGTAGTTACCTAACTGGTATTTCTTCCCCCAGATTTCTGCTGCTACTTACACATCAATCTTCTCAAAAAGATCTTTCTGCATAAGTTAAACTCTAGACCAAAAACTTTGTTTCTTCTTAATCTTGAAGGCCAAATGGTTAGATTTTGATTGGTAGGTCCATCCTTAGAGTGTGTGTCCAACCGTAGCATGCCATGAAATATTTTCCATGAGCAGTAACTGTTTTGTATTTTAATGACAGCTAGAGGGTTAGAAGAAATAAAATAATTAGTACTATCACAGAGGTAAGAAAAGGAGTTTTTTAAGTGCACTAATATTCATATTAAAAAAGAATTGGAACAAGTTAGACATAGTGGTTTTCAGTCATGAGTAAATGTTAGTATTATCTGAGGACTTTCTGAAAAAAAAAAAAAAAAGCAATGTTTGGGTCTTATGCCTAATCAGTTCAATCAGAATGCAGATGTATAGAGCCCTAAACCTCACAATATTTCTATTATGCTACTTTGCCTTTTTCTTTGAATTTATATCTACTGATAACTCCATTTTATTTGCCAGAGCCCCAGTTCTTCCTCACAGAGTAAACTGCTAACAACTGTAGCATCCTTTGGGTTCGCCACTTAAATGTCGTTTTTTCAGGGAGGCCTTTCCTGATCTCTCAGGTTAGCTTGTTACATGCTACCAGGGCACTTGTCTTTTCTTTATATAACACTCCTCACACTTAACACGTTTTCCATTTCTGTCTTTCTCACTAACCTGGAATATCCATGAAGGTGAAGACATTTTGTCTTGTGCATTTTTAAAACCTCAGCCCTAGCAGAGAGCTTGGCAAAGAGCAGTCACCCAATAAATATTTTGTGAATTAATTTATTAACTTTTAGACTATAGGCAGACCTGGTGAAAAGACATTTGTACATTTAAATTGAATGTAACTTAAGATCTTATAATACAGTAAGAACATCTTGATAATAAGCGCAGAATAAATACAAATTTGAGAAGGGACAACACTTTCAGGACATAAAGGCCCTATGCGAACTTCCGTTAATGTCAAATTCTGTTTCATTAAAAGCCTGTCATAGAATCCAGAAAAATACTATCTTTGATGGTTTTTTGCTTGTTTTGCTCTCAAAGTGCACATCTTAGGCCATTGCTCTCAGGGGATCTATCCCTGACTGCCAGTTGGTTTCCATGGACACCTATTCATAGTAGAAGACAGAAAATAAAGTAGACAAAAACATAAGGCATTGAAATCATAGTGCAGTCCTAATAAAGGCAGAATTAAGGAAAAGTATATAAAAATAGCTCACCTGTTCTGATCAAAAAAAGGAAGTCCGATTTTGAGGTGATTAAAGTAAATTTAAGTTCTTTTATCATTTTTTTATCACTTCA
>NW_011888793.1:16393647-16463433 GCF_000151845.1 Pteropus vampyrus
AGAGAGCTTGGCAAAGAGCAGTCACCCAATAAATATTTTGTGAATTAATTTATTAACTTTTAGACTATAGGCAGACCTGGTGAAAAGACATTTGTACATTTAAATTGAATGTAACTTAAGATCTTATAATACAGTAAGAACATCTTGATAATAAGCGCAGAATAAATACAAATTTGAGAAGGGACAACACTTTCAGGACATAAAGGCCCTATGCGAACTTCCGTTAATGTCAAATTCTGTTTCATTAAAAGCCTGTCATAGAATCCAGAAAAATACTATCTTTGATGGTTTTTTGCTTGTTTTGCTCTCAAAGTGCACATCTTAGGCCATTGCTCTCAGGGGATCTATCCCTGACTGCCAGTTGGTTTCCATGGACACCTATTCATAGTAGAAGACAGAAAATAAAGTAGACAAAAACATAAGGCATTGAAATCATAGTGCAGTCCTAATAAAGGGAGAATTAAGGAAAAGTATATAAAAATAGCTCACCTGTTCTGATCAAAAAAAGGAAGTCCGATTTTGAGGTGATTAAAGTAAATTTAAGTTCTTTTATCATTTTTTTATCACTTCAAACTCCTTTTTGTAAAATAGCAATTATTAAATAAATAGGTGAGATTTATGTCTCAATGTTTTAATTATTAATTCTGATGATTACCAAGATAACTTCTCTTTTGGAAAAGATAACCCATAGATGACTTGGAACCAAGTCGAGAAAATATATGGTTGGTGTTACTACTCAATCCCATACTGCAACATTAACACTGCATAAAGCCAATCATAAGACATTTTAATACACTTAGAAATAATTATTTCGAGTTAATACATACATGTAAAAATATAATCTATGTAAATCTATGTAAATGGATGATTATAGTGAATTAGTATATAACATTACTGAGTGGATTGCTCAGGGTTTCATTAAGTAAAAAAGACTAAAGAACTGAGTTATCAAGAAAAAACTCTTTTGCTCTATTTCAGTTACTTTAGGATGTTAATCTGGTCCAAGATGATCAACTTCTCATTAATCATAATAATTAGAGGTAGATTTACTGAGCATTAGTGTAATTTTCAATCATGCTAGTAGTCATGCAATCCTCTGTTCATTAATATAAATGAGGTAAATTAAAACCATGACATTATGAAGAAGAGGAAGAAGCTGCAGGAACTTTCATGGATCTTCCCTCAACCCCATTAATTTAATTGTACTATGTTGTTCCTCAATACTGATTTTCCTTCTCTTTATTTTTTGTTGTTAATGGTTCTTTGGACTGGTTAATGAGCATAGTAACCTCTTCATTTGAGTGAGTGCTGTGGTATGGTCTATATCATGCATAGTTATCTTGTCTCGTTACCTTGAACCCTTTCTCGCCTGTTCAGTTAACAAACATTTATGGAGTAGTCTCTCATGCAATTCGAAATTAGATATATCAGCATAATGCAAAATAATTAAGAGACATCCATTGTCCAGGAGATCCCAGTCCAGAAATGCTGCGGATTGGCATTATTGAAAATATAAAACCAATTTCAAAGTAAAAATTGTCCTGTTCATGGTATCTTTAAAAATTTTATTTATGTCTGAAAGTCAAATAGATTCTCTTCTTCATCTCTCATTTGTTTGAACATTCCCAGAGAGGCCTTTCCTCAAAATACTGCCTAAATTAGGTCCCCCTTTTATATTTTTTATCTCAATTTTATTTTTTCCTCATAGGGCTTGAATTTTAGAGTTGATATTTCTTTTGTGATTATGCTTTTACTTTATCTTCCTCTAGAATCTAGACAAAGTAAGAGCAGTTTCTGTCACATTGTTTGGTACATCATGATGCCCCATTAATATTTACTGGTAAATAAATGAGTGACTGAATGTGTTTACAGTGATTATTCAGAGAATAAATCACAAAGACACTTGCTTGATCTTAGAATCTAGAATATGAACACATTGACCTTTTGCATAACAAAACATCTTAGATTGAACTTAAAAGGTTGTTCCATTTAGTTCAGAAATATAGTCATTCTCATTAGGAGAATTTATTTTTTTCAAATATGTTTATTGGAGAAGAAATCTCACTTAATTGGACGGGGGAAAATCTCTGGACCAGGGGACTTCTTGACTCCAATTTCACTCTCAGGTCGAAGTGAGGAAAAACACATAGGGGAAAAGAGCTCAGTAAGGTTTGTATCTCAGCTGAATTTTTGTTAGAATAGCAAGTTACTTAACCTTTTTCTGTTTGAATTTCTTCATCCGTAAAATAGTGTGGTTATAATGATTAAACGAAATGGTAAATTAAGGATGCAGCTCAATGTCTGAAACATCTTACATAATCATTTAATGCTATTATTGTTTTTATTGATAGCAATGGAATGATGGATACCATAGTCAAACCATCCTCTTTTAAAAAGAAACAGGAAGCAAAAACTTTGCAGTGAAGACATCTTTAAATGAGGTGATTTAATGAAAAAACCTTTTATAAATACACCTGTTTGCTTGTGAAAAGAGGAATATCAAGGCAAAATAATTTTAAATTATGAAAAGATGATTACTATTATTGTCAAGATATGTTTTTAACGTTAGCCAATTTTTTCCTCAGCGGAAGAAAAATAAGTTAAAGTATGAATCTACTGCTCGTGAAGACTGGGTATCCCATTTTAGTAATCAATATGGCCTTTTCATTTGCCTCATATCTTTGGAAGTCTTCTCTATTCCTATTCATGGAAGACAAAGTGGCGTAGGAAGATCATAGTGAGAAGATTACTGGCTTCAAATTCTAGTGATATAAAATACTTATTCGATGTATTATCTAAAGTCTCAACTTCTCTGTAAAATAAAAATGACAGTACCCTAAAAGTATATTTTTTAAAAGTAAATGAAATAATGTAGTAAAAATAATATAGCTCTCGGTTATGGAGCATCTGAAACATGCATGGGTGCTTGTCTGAATCACTGTTCAGCTGACAGTGGTTTTTCATATGTACATGAAGTTGTCTTTAATGCAAAGCTTTTGGTATCTATCTATCTATTGATAGAAGTATTGATAGGTACGTATACACATCTCTCTATGTATATATTTATGTGTGTGTATGTATGTATGTATGTATGTATGTATGTATGTTTGTATATATATATATATGTAGGCTTATGGTAGACAAATCTGAGATTTGAGGTTAAGGAATAAGGATTTGATCTTATCACAATAAGAAGGCATGGTGGTATTGTAAAGAAACTGCCACAGAGTAGATGACAAATTTTAAATAAAATGCTTTTCCAAAACAACTTCTAGTGAGGTCAGTTTCAGCTTGATTTAAGGCTGTGAGACCTTCTTTTTAGGTGAAGTCATTTATTTAATTTTAATATATAAAGTAAAGGCCTGCCTCAGCTTTCTCCCCTTCGCATGCTCATTCTGTACCAGGATGAAGCCCCAGGGGATATATTGAACTTTAGTGAAAAATACTGGCCCAGGATAATCCAGTTCATTTGGAAGATAGTTACCACTTAGAACCTGGGATGTTAGTAAAAATATAATAGAACATGAGCCTGACTACTCAGAACATGTGCCAGCTCTCAACATTCTGTAAGGCTCTCCTCAGCCCTGCCTATAATCAAGGATTTTACTCTTGGAATATTACAACAATTTTATTATATATGGTCAGATTTCTGTGACTATCGAGACCAAGCAAAGCTTCCTTAACATTTGTACAGTTTTATTATGTGCTAAGCCCTATTTTAAATGCCTTACATGTGTTAATTCACATAATCTTCACAACCATCATGTGTAGGTATTATTATCATGCCCATTTTAATGAGGAAACAAGCAAAAAGCTGAACTACAGAGAGGTGGTTAAACTCACACAAGAGTAGACTATTAAGTGGTGAAGTCAATTCAAACCGGGAACTTGGCTTTAGAATTAAGGCTCTTAATATTATCCTATGCTATCTTTTAGAATCAAACATGGCAATCTATTTAACAAATATGAAGGAGCTGAAAATTTTTAAGTTGAAAATTTTTCTCCTGTCTTTTCATTTACATATAATTTAAAATTATTTAATCAATTTTAAGTTGGTTTTTAATTACTTATTCTTGGTTGAAAATAATTTATTCAGAGCTTATTTCCTTTTTTTATAATGTAATTTTTTAAAATGGAACATTTGTTCTAATGTAATTTTTTAAAATGGAATATTTCTTAGAGATTCGTAGCCAACAGAATGTCTGTTAAAAAGTATAGGAAGTCATTTGCGAATTGCCAGTTTATTGGTATACATTGCAATGGGCAGGAAAAACTGTTGATTTTGATTAAGCTTGCCTGTTAGTACTTATTATAATATGTGTGTGTGTGTGTGTGTGTGTGTGTGTGTGTGTGTGTGTGTGTATATTTATGTATATGATAATAATAATAATAAATTCAGTCATGAATAAACCGTGAAAGGTGAATTTGTTTTTCTAATGTGGCCAAAATAAAGCCTTAAAAATTAACATCAGTATTTCAATATAATGAAATATTTAATTATATAATGTCCTAATATTTATATTATGAAACCCCATTATATCAATAATTTATAAAAGGAGCCAATTGCATTTTAGAATCAAAGAGGCTTAAGAAGCCCCCGAGAAATGATACAGCAGTTTCCTTGGAGGTAACTGCATTTAATATATTTTCTGTAGACAAATGTTCAATGTATTTTAAAAAGAAATATTAATCAGAAAGTGTCTGATGATTAATAATTTCACTTTATCTCTTCAAGTCAGGAAATAATTCACATGGATGATTGAAATATTTTTTCTTTTATTTCTTTTTAGATGAAAAGAGACAGTAAGGGGAAACTATAATCTCTTAGAAGAGATATTGCCTATTTAATCCATAACAGAAAAAGTATATCTTAAAACGGTTTCTCAGACATTCTTTAGAATTTCTCAATAAATTGGTTTTGGCTCTCTTGACCTTTTCTTGTAGCTTTTATTTTCTTCAAAGAATTTTCATGCTCTCCTCTAAATTTTTCTTATTTGTTCAAATCTGTATATTTTTTAACATCACAGTATTGTAATAAAAGAATTACCAAGACTTACTATGATTGAAATTTTGTTTTCTTTTTATACAAGCGTTTAAAAAACTATATAAATACATAAAATACATAATGATATAACAATCTATTTCAGCTGATTTAAGTATATTTTTCTCACCTAAAAAAAAGAAAGAAAAATGTTGCAAACTTAATGGTAGGAATGATATACAGTATGATATATATATATTTTAAAAGTTTTACATGTGTTAAATCTTCACAACCATCCCGTATGGGTACTATTATCATGCCTACTATATATATTCTATATCAAATATATTAAATGCCATTGAAAAAATATTATATTACTATTGAATTGATACATTTTCTGGCTTTGGAATTCTATAAATCTTAATTAAACAATGCTCTGCTTCTAACATTCAACTTGTTTCATCATTTATATCCCTGATAAAAATCTTTAAACGAATCCAGTTACCTTCAGGATAATGTCTAAGATCTTGATAGCCCAAGAAATTCTTTATGATTTGACTTTCTGAATGGTCACTATCCCACTTCTTGGGGTCAGGCCCACTCTCTCTTACCTCTTAGTCCGTAGACTAGAATGGCTTTTCAACTCCTAGTTGAGTAGTTGCCTTCTTTGGGAAGCCTCTGATCTCTCAAGCTATTCCAGCATACCCTATCATAGCACATGTCACTGCATATATCAATTCCTATTTGATTATCTGATACTTCAGATTCTTGAAGGCAATGATTATTTTACTTGTGATTGTATTCCCAGAACCTATTATAACATGTGCCATATAAGAGGCATTTACTAATTGGATGTACGAGTTTAAAAATGATGATTATAATGGTAACCTAAAGCATGAAGAGATAATGAAATGTTTTCCAAATCAATTATAAGTTTTTGATTATTTTATTAGAATATTTGATTAATGAAAGATAAAATTTCTAATTATGGTATTTAGAGTTAACAAAAATATGTTTCTAGGGATATATTTTTTATGCATATTATGTTTGTTCTTTATGGTATAAATAATTTCTCCTCATTTGATTATAGATTTAATATGTGTCCTATATTTTCAAATTAATTATTGTTTTAAACACATCTATTATATCTTCAAAATTGCATTTTTAAGAAAGCTGCAGCTCTTTAGAGTTAGTGCAAAATACACTGATATTAAATTGTATTTTGAAACTGAAGATTTATTTGAAATATGTACTCATTAATTTATAAAAGATAAAAAATAAAGCCCTAGGGTAAATTCTAGAGTCTGTAAACAAATCTTAAATTATGACAACAAAAAACCCTGCTTTTTCTTTTTAAAAATTCAAAATAGTAAATTGTAACAGAATGTTAATTTGATTTTCCCCACACTCATAGAGACTACTATAAGGGAAAAAATATCTTGTTCTTTTTACTCTTATAGATTCAATGACTGAGACCCTCAACTCAAAACAATAAAAGACAGATTAATAAGAGGAAAAAAAACAGTTTAATTACATATATGTGGGAATGTCACAATGAAATGCAACTCCAGGAGGCAGGCAGATGATTGAGGTTTATATGTCACTTTAGGCTAAACAAGCGACAAGCAGTTTTGGGCTTCTGGTATCTGGGTTGGGGAGCAGGCAAGTTATGAGAAGGTGAGGGAAAGAAATACATGGTATATAAGGGCTGTTTTATTGTGAGTGTTAAGAGCCTCTAGGGTGATAAGAAATGTCTTTATGAATAGCTCTCTTCCTGTTTTGGACATACCTTTATAAATGGAAATTTTCTTAATAAACGTAAATTTCCTCAATATATACAGTGCATTCTGAAACTTAGAGTTATTCCAAGATTCATTATTAAAGATTTTGCCACTATGAGTAGATAGGAAAACAACAATTATACCATAAAGATGTTTTTCAATGAACTAATTATATATTTAATCCCTACTCAAAAATTCCTTCCAGTTTAACACAAATCTTTATATCTCCATCTAACAAGGTCAGTCTTATTAGGTCATCTAATAAGATCATCTAACAAGGTCTTTTAGGGGCCAAACCTTTGTCAGTCTCCCTTAATATTGACTATATTACCTAAGTAAATTGAAAAGTGTAAAATCTAAACCTTGCAATAAATGCAAGATTTCTTGAATTTGATGTAGGTGCTGTTGGTGAATGATGAAATAGGGAGGTTAATACCATTGAAAGAAGTTTTATTATTCACAGTTTCCAAGAGGGAGTCATACCACACTATTCATGACCACATGGGGGAAGTACTCGGTTTTTTTCAGGAGGTAGAAAGTGTGAGTAGACAACATGGCCTAAATCTTTTATTGTAGTTTAAAGAAAAAGGCAAAGCGGGGCAGGGTGAGCAGTGTGGGATTGACTGTTTTAAGTAATTTCAGGGACTCTGGGGTATAGAAATGGTCTCTAGTTGTCTAGTACCTAGCCCTGGGGTGGTTAGGGTGGGGAAATATTGGCTTGGTGTGTGAAAGTTAGATAGGGAGGTAATTGGGGATATGCACTATCAAAGCCATGATGGCAGCAAATTGTTTACTGTCTCTAGGAATTAGCTGGCTCTGGGAAGAACTGTCGCTCCAGGATTAGCAAGGCCCCAAGATGTCAAAGTATCATAAAGTACAGAAAATAAAAACGTGATTAATACACACTTACCACTGGTCTTCATTGTTTCCTTCCCACTTCACTTTCAACATTTAGTCTCCTAATTCTCATGCATGTCTGTATTTCTGTTTTTTATTTTTCTTAAGTTTTTCTCTGTGGTGATTATAAAATATGCCTGTAAAGAAGATTTAAGGTGAAGGTACTGTAGGTGTCTTTTAAAAAATTGCTATGTACATTTGTCAAAGAATTAAAAGCGGCCTTTGAGAAAATTAATGAGAGTTTTAAATGTTATTGAAGAGGCTCTTTTATGTTCATGATATAAAAGTCAAGCATTAAAAGATCTTGTGTCATGCTATCGAAATTTTTTCAAAAAAAATTTTGAAACTATAATGACTTGATTCATTATTTGTTCAATGTAAATATTAATGCATGGCTGCAATTATAGCCTAAATGTTTTAAATGTAAAATAAACTTTAGTTATAGTTCAAGGTAAAGTTTTATTCAAACCTTTTTTCTGAATGTTGAGTGTAAATTTTGGTGATTCACTTAAAGTAGTGACTTCATTCCTGATTCACTTTGTATAGAATATAGATAAAAGTAGAAGGGTTCTTAAGGGTAGGGGGAGGGGAAGAGGGAAGAAGCCAAGAAGGACCAGTTTAGTATACCCCATCCCAACACCACTATCTACTGGAAAATTTTAGGCCTCTGTAGAACATCATTAGAAGGCTGAAGGTTCAGATCAACGTTTCAAAAGTTTTATACAGTGTTTTATGATTACAGAAGTTTGGATAACACTGGATTAAGAAAAGTTAATGAACTTTTTAAAGGTGTATCTTCTTGGAACTTAAAATGATAATATGCATTATGTATCACCAGGGAGGAATATAGAATTGCCCACAAAACATTTTTTTTTTTTTTTCTTCTGAGCAGCACTTAGGTAAAATGAGCTGCTAAATATGTTTTTGAAAACATTAATCTAGGGAAGAAATAGGAAGGAAAGTCATATAAAATCTTTGTTCTTTAGCTGGTTTTCTTTTGAAAGAAAAAAAAAAAGCTGGTCAATTCTCTCAAGTTGTTTTAAAGATTAGGTTTTATAGTTCTTTGCAAATGCATTTTAAAACTAAATTACATTGTGATAAGCTATGCTGTTGACATCGTAGCACTTATCCCTTTGTATTGAAGCTTCTTCCTTATGTGTATAACTTCTCTACTATGCTGTAAACTTTCTAAGTGCAAGATTTTGTCTTCTGCATTATGTATTCTCAGCTTCAAATGCAATACCTTACCCGAGAGCAAGTCCTCAGATGCTTAAGTTAATAAATTCTGAATAGGCTAATTATATCTAGGTAGTAATATACCACTATAGTCAAATAGAACTAGGTTCAGATCTGTTCCCCACCACTTAACTAGTGTAACCCTGGGCAAGTTACTTATAAATAATGATACTGATGTGTAAAATAAATTGTGTAAAGTAAATTGTGAGGAGCAGCTTGAGATTATTTAAAATATGTGTTAGTCATTTTGCCCCTTTGAAAATTTACTTCAAATAGTTTTCAAAATATTAAATAAAGATTGGTCAAAATCTGTATCTCATATATTAATTAATTGTCATATATTACTATATATATTGGATAACTATGGCAATTTGCATTGGAAAATTATAATACTTCTTTTGTTCAAACAGAGATCAAATGATAGCAAAGGACTGCCTGAGTGTGTTTGTTGGCAGTTTTATACTTGTACCCATAATGGGTTGCTACTCTGTCAAATTTGGCTGACTCATGAATGTGGCTTGCTTAATTTTTTTTTTTTTTTTTTTTTTTTTTTTGCCATATATAGAGCAGTGGTTCTCAAAGTGTGGTTCTAGAAACAGTAGCACTAGCATCACCTGGGAACTTGTTAGAAATACAAATTATCAGGCCTCTTCCCAAAATCTAATGAATCAGAAACTAAATGGTGAGGCCTAGCAATCTTTTTTAACAAGTTTTCTGCTGATGTTGTCAAATGTCCAAGTTTGAAAGCCACTGAAATAAAGTGAAATAAAAATGTATACCTGGGTTTTATAATGAGCAAACATAAATGAGCTGTAGGCTCCTGAACACCTGCCTGTGAGAAATCTGAGAAATTTTAACATGGAAAATTTTGATACACTCACCATAGGTCAAGCACTTACAATTAAAGGGTGAAAGATTGCTCAAGAACAAAGTGAAGGCTCGTGTGCCCAGAATTCATACATTAGTCTTCTGGAGAGTTTATAAGATGTAATGTAAAGAAGAAGAAATCTTTCTGAATGTGCCTTTAGTCATCACCATTTGGTGAATATTGGGGAAATATTTGGGGATGTAGTTTACTTTCTCAGCCAGTTGACGAGATATTAGAAACATCTAGAAAGTTTCCAAGCTGCTTCCTCAGATCATGGACTTTTTGGAATTAAAATGTGTTTTTGAGAAACTCTGTTTGCCTAACACCAATCACCCACAAGATCATATTTTTATACAGATATATCATGACATCTGAGCACATTGAACTTGGAACTTCAGGGAAAAATAAATAGACAAACAAAAATAAGGACATTGTTTGATATTTCTCCTCATACTGAAAATACTAATTAAGCTAATGAGACTAAAGGCAATGTTTATTGCTGATCAGATGTGAATCAAACAGAATCATGGATTTTGAGGAATTATAGAGCTGTTGGGTGGAGACAGTGTGACAATATAATGATTTTAGAAGTGATACACAGATGTTGGTGAATATGAATCATTCTTGGTGTCTCTGGTCATCTCTAAGTACAAATATAAGAAAACTGGAATTGTTCTCAATCAATATGACTTAGTTTCAACAAATACTTTTTGAAGCAAATGTGAACTGTGACCATTAAGTGGGCACAGTCTCTTAGGAATCTTGGACACAGAATGTGTCTTTGACATTTCTAGATATATGGTTAAACTTTGGGTAACATGACTTCATGAAAATATGCTCTCTCTCTTTTTCTTAATGCTGCTCTAATAAAAGCAGAAGACCACTATTAGTATATTATTTTATATTTCCCAGAGTTCTTGAGAAAGTGTAGCATTTTAACATCAGTATTCTTATTGAATTGCTGATAAATGACCAGTGACAATGACATCTAGATTTTTTTGTCTCTAGGAAATTGAGTCCTTTTTAAATAGTAAAAAATTATATTTGAATACTTAGCAGGTTCTATATCAACATTATTAGTTATAAAAATTGTAGCTTTCTGCGTATATATAAATTTCCTATTATGTAGATTACCGTTAGAAAATACATAGCATCCCGTTTAATATATAAATGTGTGTATACATATACAAAATGCCTACATATTCTTTTTTTCCTTATCTAATAAGGCTTATTATTCCTTCCAT
The DNA here is from genome assembly GCF_000151845.1 of Pteropus vampyrus. Classification (NCBI taxonomy): domain Eukaryota; kingdom Metazoa; phylum Chordata; class Mammalia; order Chiroptera; family Pteropodidae; genus Pteropus; species Pteropus vampyrus. The sequence goes on from NW_011888793.1 coordinate 16,404,655, forward strand.
CATTAAATATTTGACCCTCTTTACTCCTATCTACCTTCCCTCCCCCCCTTCCCTCGGGTAACCACTAATCCACTGTCCTTGTCTATGAGTCTCTGTTTGTCATGTTTGTTTGTTGCTTTCAGCTTTATATCCCACATGAGTGAAATTATGTGGTCTTCAACTTTTTCTGTCTCAATTATTTCATTTAGCATGATTATCTCAAGATCCATTCATGTCGTCACAAATTGCAGTATTTCATCTTATGGCTGAGTAACATCCCATTACATATATTTACCACATCTTAATTTAATCACCTATCATAGGACATTTTCACTCGTTCATTGCTGTAAAGTTTATGAAACTATATTCTTTCACTTATATATCATAGTGTATATAACATTAGCATATTGTCTTTATGTTAAGTGGCAAAAACTATCTGTTAGTTAGAAGCTGAATCATCCTGTACTCAAATTGAAGTAGTTGATATTTGCTAATACTAGGTAGCAAAAATAATTAATATGAACATTCAAAGTTTGAATATTATAGATGGTTCTCTAAAGTTTTTTGAGCTAGGGATATTTTTTAATTGGTGATTAATACCTAAAAGTACTTCATTTACAATGTTTTAATATGACATGGAATTATAAATTCATAATTATTAGGTTGTAAATTACTTCTTAATTAAATGGATTCTAAATTTTTTAGTAGAGGGTAAGGATCAATATGGGGTACTTATATTTTCATAGACAAATTATGCACTCTAAGCACACATGGAACTAAAGTAGGGCTGTTAAGAGAGTGAAGATGATGCATTCATCTCGTGTTTTCTAACTGTAGAAGTTATCATTTTTTTTAGCCTTATAAGTGGAAATGAAGAGTTTCCTTCACTACTTCAGACCAAACACTTGATCCTCAGATTAAAAATTTGCAAAATTAATACACTACCCATTGTCCATTTTGGTCATTGACCATTAGATGTTAGAGTATTATGACCAATACAAACACATTGTTGGTGTTTCTTAATTCTAACAATGTAAGTGTAGAGATAAGGTTTAAAGGACATTTGCCAACTATGATAAAATAAATATGATAACAAATGTACATGCTTATTTAAAAAAAAAAATGAACGGCAAATCTGGCTTTTTAGAATTAATGTAAAGTATCTAGGTTTTCTCTACCATAATAAATCAATAATCATTAGAGAGTGCTATTAGTATTATAGCTATATTTGGTAAACTATAAAATAAGTCTCAGAGTGGGAAGAAAAACTATTCATATCAGTCATGGTTCAAGTTATACTATCTCTGAGCACCCAAAGAATAAACTATTAGAGGAGGTCAGCAGTTTAGACAAGATAAAGGATATGAGTTCTGGTTCTGCATCAGACCTTGGAGCTAGAAGGCCCCATAGGAAACTTTCCGATATAAGTTGCTATCAAGTGAAGTATTTTTACCATGCTACGGTTGTAACAATTAAGATCTGAAGAGGCTTTAATTTTTTCAGGTACCTATAGTTCACATAAATTAGAAGCAGCAGGAAACAAAGAGGCAGGAAAATGACCCCTATAGTCAGGCCCTGTATTCCTTTACAAATAGTGTCTCATAATCCTTATGGCAGTCATGTGATATGAATGTTATACTTCCCATTAATTTAATGAAAGAAAAATGAACTAAAAATGTAAAATAATTACTCAGTGTATTAGTTCCTAGGACTGCTTCAGCAAAATGCCACAAACTAAGTGGCTTAAACAACAAAAATTTATTGTCTCATAGTTCTAGAGGCTAGGAGTCCAAGATCAAGGTGTCTGTAGTGCCACACTCCCTCCGAACGTAATAGAGAAGGATTCGATCCAGGTCTCTCTTCTCACTTCTGGTAATTCTTGGCTTGTGGCCGCATAACTTCAATATCTCCAGGTATTCTCCGTGTGTGTTTGTGTGTATATGTGTGTTTGTAAACCAATTTCTCCTCTTTTTAAGGACAATATACCAGTGTGACTCATCTTAGCTAATTATATCTACAATGACCCTATTTCCAAATAAAGTCATGTTCTGAGGTTTTGGGAATGAGAATTTCAACATATGAGTTTTTTTTTTTTTTTGAGGGGAGAGGCACAAGCTAGCCAGTTGGTAGTGCAGTTAGCATTTAATTGCAATATTTTTGGCTTCACATTTTAGGTTATATGATGGCAGGAATGAATGTACACTTTGTTCCATGAAAGACAATATAATGTGTTTCGATTTTTAATAAATTAGAAAAGAGAAAGAAGGAAAATTTGTGATGAACAATTTGTCGGGAACAAAATTTTGTAAGCTTTATAATATTTAATGATGGATTTTGGCTTTTATGTTTTTTTATTATTTTTTTTTAGAATTTTTAAAATTTATTTTAATTAGTTTCAAGCATATGGTACATTGGTTAGACATCTATATAGTTTGTAAAACGGTCCCCCTCAATTGCTCCCTCCCTCCCCTGGCCCTCCAACTAGACAACATATTCATTCTAATTTCATTTCCTATGCTGTGGTCCTCATCCCCATGTCCATCCATCAGCTACTAATTTGTACTTCTTTAACCCATCACCGCATTCTCTGAACTGCCCAAACTCCCCTCCCCTCTGTCCATCACCAAATTGTCCACTATATTTGTGAGTCTGTTTTTGATTAGTTTGTTCATTTTATTCCTTAGATTTCACACATAAGTGAAATCATATAGTGTTTACCTTTGTCTGATTTAAATCCCTTCTAGGTCCAACAAAGCAATATATTTTTCTATCCCCTTCCTTTTAGTCTGTGTCTTTTAATCTGAAGTGAGTCTCTTATAGGCAACATGTACAGGTCTTGTTTTCTTTTCCATTCATCTACTCTTTTAGTTGGAGCACTTAATTCTTTTCTATTTGAGGTACTTGTTGATAGGAATGTAGTTGTTACCATTCTTTATTCCTGTTTTTGATACATGTTTTCTCTTCTTAAAGAAATCCCTCCAACATTTCCTGTAATATGGGCTTGGTGGTGATAAATTCTTTCAGCTTATTTTTGTCCTGAAAGCTCTTTATCTGTCTTTCAACTCTAAATGATAGCTTTACTGGATAAATTATTCTTGGTTGTAGATCTTGGGTCTTCATCCTGTTGAATAGTTTTTTGCCAAGCCCTTCTGTACTGCATAGTTTCTTTTGAGAAATTAGCTGCCAGTCTTATGGGTTTTCCCTTATAAGTAACTGTTTTACTCTTGTTGCTTTTAATATTCTGTCTTTGTATTTAAACCTTGGCATTTTAATTTAGATGTATCTTGGTGTGGGCCTCTTTCGATCCCTGATTTTTTGAATTCTCTGAATTTCCTGGGGTTTTACGTCCATTTCCTTCACCAGATTAGGGAAATTTTTCATCATTATTTCTTTAAACAGCTATTCAACATCTTGATTTTCTTCAGTTACACCGATCAGACAGATATTTTGACCTTTAAAAGTATCCCATATTCTTCTTAAATTATTTTTATAGTCTTGGCATCTTATCTCTTGCCATTCTGATTATTGTCCTTGGCTTTCCCATCCTCTAGATAGGGCATTTGATCCTTTTCTTTATTCACTCTGTTTATTCCTTTGTTTATTCCATTTAATATATTTCTTATCTCAGATAATGTATTCTTCATTTCAGACCGGTTCCCTTTTATAATTTCCATTTCCATTTTTATGTTTTTTAATCTCTTTGTTGAAGTTCTCACTGAATTTATCTACACTTCCCAAAAGTTCATTGAGCATCTTTATAACCAGTGTTTTGAACTCTGCATCTGTTAGATTACTTGACTCCATTATATCTGGATCTCTGTTCTATTCTCTCATATGGTTTCTGATTCTTTGTCTTCCCATTTTGACTGCCTTTCAGTACATATTTCTATGTACTAAGCAAAGCTCCTAAGTCTCCTGGTCTTATTAGTGTAGATTTTTGAAGTAGGTGTCCAGTGGCACAATCTTGAGAGGGACTCAGCTATAGGCCAAATTTAGCTCAAGCCTCTGACCCTCCAGGGCCACCTGTTAAGATTCAGCAAGCAATCCACAGATGCTGTGCTTAGTTGCCTCAAAAGGCCACGCCAGAAACTGAGGATAGCTGCCTCCAATGTGAGTCTAAGCGCTGCTCAGCAAGGAGCACATGACTCGCTGAGGATACACCTGGATGTGGCTTGGGTGGGGCCGGGGTTTCAGGGAATCGTCTGAGTGGAGCCACTTCTGTTATCCAGTCTGATGACCTCACTGCAACGGCAGCGCTATGTCCGTGCATTGGGAGCGGGGAGATCTCAACAGGGAACAATGAATACCACTTGCACTTCTTTACAGAGTGAATCTCTCCTTGGCCCTCACTCCGACAACGTCTCCCCGTAAGTCCCTGGTGCCCACTGTGTGCAGCCGAATCGGCACTGGTGCTCAGAGTGAGCTGTGAAAATCCGCTTGCAGACATGGCCCCTTTAAGAGGCTTCTGCTGCTGCCGCTGCTGCAGCCTCCATCTCAGCAGCTCAAGACCAAGCAGCCCCATGTCCTTGCCCTGTCCTATCTTCTGCGGATGCAGAGTTTTCTTGGATTTCTCCCTAGTTGTATGGTTTGTTCATCAAGATCCCAGGTGAATTTTCCTTGCTACTGCTCCTTGTTTCCATCACAACTTTGATTTGGTTGCCAGAGGGATGAACAGAGCCTCTATCATCTGGGCCATTTTGGTTGTGCGCCGCCCCCGCTTCCCCGCTGATTTTAGCTTTTATATTGTTGATAGGAAAAGGTTTAGCAGGACAAAGTGATAATAGTGGGTTTTAAAAAATATTCATCTGCCAGTAATATGCAGGATAGATAGGAGGAAAGAAAAATTAATTACAAGAGGAGTTCAGAGGCTATAACTAAGCTTGAAAATATAAGGCCCAAAAGAGGTGTCACAGTTAGAATGTAAACGTACAATAGGCAAAACTATTGAAAGAAATATTTCCTAAGACTTGGTTATTATGTACATATGGAAATAGAGGAGTCAAGAATAATAGGGTTTCATGCTTGGACACCAAGGAAAATGGTAACCTCCACATGTAGTAAGAACATTTTATCTTCTATTTTTAATTTTTTATTTTAATTATACATTTAGATTTTCCCCACTGCCTTAATATAATGAAGTTCTTTTTCTGATTCACTTGGTGTCCTTAAATAACATTGGTCACACAGTCTTGTGGAAAGCACAAAAAGCAGATTTTTTTTGTTGAAAAAATATGGGGTAGTATGTAAGTAAATTAATTTGCATGATGATAGAACAGAAATACCTACATGCTGGATCTTGGATTTCCTGTAGCACTGTATCCCTATTATAAAAATCTCCACAGAGGTTCATAGCCACTTTGGTCCTAAATTGAAACTATCAATTTAATGTTACTTAAGTTATTGGAAACCTAGAATATTTTTGCTGTGTTGCCTGATCATGTTGCCACAAATGTGGGTTATTCTGCTGTCACATTCACGTCTGAAATGTATTTTATCAGTTATGTTATGCAGTGTACAATTTACATGGTAACCAACACCAGTTCTGAAACAAAGAGAAGGAATGAGAAAATGAAACTTTGCATCTCATAGGAAATAAATATTTTCTAAATCAATTCAGAAAATTTCAGTTTCAAAAATATTAGATATAGTTTAAGGATTTTTATAGACGTTCTATCAAACAAATTAAAGTGAGAGACTGGATTTTGGAAGATGGCTTTAAATAAGAATAGCTTTTTAAAATTGTATATAATTGTATAGAGAGCCAAGAAGAACATTTCAAAGTTGATAAAACAGCGAGATGCTGGGTTGCATAAAAATAGCATAAATTTTAAAAGCTCTAGACTGATATAGAAATCATATTTTACATAGACAAATGGGTTTTCACTTCTGTCCTAAATCAGTGACTCTCAGCACTGTCTGCACATTTGAATCATCTGGGAGCTTTTAAAGACAATGCTGATGGCTGGCTCTCTTCCCAGTAGATTCTGATTTGATTGGCCTGGGGTATGTGAGACCCAGGCATCAGCATTGTTTAAATCTCTGCAGTGATTCTGCTTGTAGTCAGAAGTAAAAGGTATTGCCTTAGAGCTTTTGTCAACTTGGAAATTGCATTAATGAACTGTATTCAATGATAACATTATAGCAATGTAATATTAAACAATAACATTATAGAATCCTGTTCACTATCAATAATTAACATATTACAGTGAATAAAAATAAGAGCATTTCTATACATATTACACACAAATACAGTTTTATATTTTATATCATATAAAATACCTTTATTTAAAAATAAACATTTAAATTTTAAAATTGTGTCCAATAAAATATATAAAATTATTAATAATCCAAGTAATACTTTGATATATCAAAGTTCTGAAAATATTACATGATGACAGATACTTGGCCACATTCCTGGCATCCATATGTGAACCCTGAAATAGCTTAATTGCTCAATGATGTAGGAGAAAATAGAGTTGGAAGCTTTACTTATATTTTTGAAAGTATATTTTTAGAGTCATTTAAAATTTTTTTATTCAGCATGTTTTATTTAAACTTTGTGTAAGAACATTAGCTACCATTTAATACAATCAGAAATGTCCTGCATCCTATTCTGAAACTCATCAACCAATATGCAAAATAACAAAAAGCTGGAAGACAGATGAAGGAGAAAGAAACCAGAAGAAAATAAGCAATTAAAATATTCTTCTGTATGGAGATAGATGTGATAATGGCTGTCCTTCAGAATACATTCATTTGAAACAGTGGTGCACAAGCCTTATTGTTCACTTGAGAGAATAGACACATAATGATCTTTACTATGAGTTAGTATTATGTTTGGAAACATTAGCATTCAAATTAAGTGGCATGTGTAAGATTATTGTGTGTTTTTGCACATGACTAAACTAAATAAAACCTCCAAGAAAGACAACATCTGGATAAATACAGTGTTTTTCTGTAAATCATGAGTCTTGTTTTTCTGTAAATCTTTAGTCTTGTTTTTTTTTGTTTTTGTTTTTGTTTTTGTTTTTTTGTAAATCTTTACTTAGAATTAGATCTGAGTCATTGGAAAACAATTAATATTAAAGAGGATCTAAATAAATGCAAGTTAAGCAATACCCTGGCTTAAATGGCTTTAGTTTTGTAGAATGATCTATTAAAAAAATTAGTTTTGATATCTAGTGACCTATTAAAGTTTAGTTTAAGGTTTAAAAAATTATACCTGAGGATATGGCAATGAATATGATGCAAATTAATTTAAGAACAATTAGGATTTATGATTGTATCATTTTTATATTTAGTGCTCTGAAAACCACCTTTAAACTTGTTGAGTTTGACCTACAACTCTTTATAGACAAACCAGAAGACTGAATTTTCTGTATTGTGGAATAAGAACTGGAAAAAAAGTGAGGATCATTTGTGATAAGATCATTGTTGATTTGAAGCAATGTAATTTCTTGGGTTTACTAACAATGAACTGCTCAGGAAAGTTTTGTTGTCTGTTTTCAAATCCAATAAATATTTTAAACTCACAAGGTAATGCATTTTTTTGTACAGATGATATCTAGGATTGGATAAGACGTTCTTGTGCATTTTTATTTACCGTACTTCTAGTCATACTAACTCAGTGCATTTTACACTTATTTTAACAAAATTTTTTTGGATACTTGATTTTATCATCTCTGCTTCATATTTTAGATTATTCCTTAAATTTATAAACATGTGCTTCAATTTTCTAATGGTCCTGAAATAATAATCAACTTCTTAAATTTTATCTTTTCTTGGGAAAAAATGATATTCAAAGTATGGAAATTTATGATAATTTGCTGTCTAGAAACTGAAATAAATGCTCTGAGTGAAGAGCATATTAGTCCATTTTTGGAATGACAGTGAAAAGGATTCTATCAAAATCTAGTCATACCATCCCGTAAGTATTACATTAGAGAGAAATGTCTTTTTTGAACATAGAATTGTGGAAATTAGAATTTTTTTGATAAACATACAGAAAAGTAGTAAATAAACCATTCTGCCCTATTTTATTTGACTAGAAAGTGTTGTAGCTTCTGAGCTCTAAATCAGGTCTTGTGCTTTTTTCTAGTCCAGTCCCCTCTGACGGAAAGGAAAAAAATGGGGCTTATAAAGAACACAGGGGAGCTTAAAAAAAGGATGAACAAAAACAAAACCCCCACATCTGTGTTCTCTTCCCTCAGTAGAACCTAACTGGGTTGAGAGAGGAAGAGGTCAGACTTATTTATTTTGGAAAAAACAAACAAACCCTCCCTTACCTTTCTTGTTAAGAGTTTCTATGATGAGAAACAAACAAAAGCTATAGAAAGAACATAAATAAAGTTCTTAAAAAGAGTTATGAGGATTCAAGGGGAAAATGAGGTTTATGATTAGAGATATCAGATGATGCTAACATTTATTCATTGTTCATAATTTTTCCCACTACTGAGCCAAGATGCTGAGGATCCTGAGCCAAGCAGAAGCAGATCAGGGATCTGATCTCATGGAGCCTTTCTTCATGTGAGTGAGACAGACTCAAATATAAAATTGCAATGTAACTAATATTATGGGGGAAGATATACATTATGTGAGAGACTGAGATAAGGAAATTGCCCAAGTCACTGAGATCAAGGGAGACTTCTCAGAGTAGGTGACTCAAGTGGCCTTCATGGAGAAAGATCCATTTTTGCTGAGGATTCTTTTTTGTACAGATTAGGGTATGTATACCTTGTATAGAAAATGTATAAGCTCTTAATATTAACGATAAGAAAAATAAGGAATTAAAAAAAATATATGTGTATTAGGTCTCCAGGGCTGTTGAAACAAAGTATTATAAACTGGGTGGCTTAAAGAACAGAAACTTATTCTATTATGGTTCTGGAGGCTAGAAGTCTAAAACCAAGGTGTTGGTAGGGCCACACCTCTCTGAAGACTCTAGGGGAAACAGTATTCCATACCTTTCTCTTAGCTTTTGATGTTATTGGCAATCCTTGGCATTCCTTGGCATGTGAACATATTACATCCCAATCTCTGTCTCTGTCATTACGTGGCGGTCCCTAGTATGTCTCTGTTTCTGTGTCCAAATTTCTCTCTTTTTATAAGACATCAGGTTTATTAGATTACAGACCCACCCTACTCCAGTATGACCTCATCTTCATTTGATTATATCTGTAAAGACTCTATTTCCAAATAAAGTCACATTCACAGGCTCTGAGTGGACATTGCTGTGTGTGCATGTGTGTGTTTGTGCGTACACACGCACGTGACTATTCAGTTCAATGTGAAACCCAGAAAATGGCTAAAAATAGCTGTTGCATGTTCTGATCTTTTATTTAGGCATCCTTGTAACTAGAAAAAGTATTTAATTTGTTTTTTGTGAGTACTGTTTCAACCATGTATATATTAAAGGCTGACAGAGTGATGTGAAAGACTTCAGAAATGAGAGGAAAAAAATACCCTGGGCATAAAATCAGAAGCAGTAGTTTACTTAGCTTTAATTTCTCCATGGCATTTCATTTCTTTAAATATTTTTAACACTTTAAAATATAACAACCAAAAACACACAGAAACCGTTTTTCATAGGTAGTAATAAGTTTTAGAATAATTACCTCAGATACATGTATACATATATCACATTTTGCTTGACACTTAAATTTTTGAATTCTATTAACGTTATGTGTTTTACTTTTACATATTAAATGTTTCTATTGTTTTAGGGATAAGTAAAACATAGTTTAATAAAATTCAAATGACACAGACGGTATGTAATAGTATAGCAAAAATGGATGGTAACAGTGACAACTTGACTAGAATTTCTTACATAAATGGTGCAGAAAACCACAAAGTGTAGATCTGCTGATGTAAAATAACAGGATCTCATCTCTGCAGATAAATTATTCAGCTGTTCTGTGCTTAATGCAAAAGAATACAATATGAATTTCCTCTACCAGATTGTGATTTCATAACCTGAGTTAATTTCATTTTAGAAATTATCAAAACTTTGATTTAAAGACAGATCTTATTTTTAATATATTCCATTTTTCTACAAATTATGTTCTTAATTTATATAGTTTATGTCATGTTTGTCTCATTATCTGCTTAAGCTACTCAGATATTCTTTTCATAGTTTCTTTATAGCATCCATCACTATTTAAAAGTTGGTTTTGTACCAACCCCATTAGAAGTGAAAAGCCATACTGGTGATTCCTTACCTATTTGCTTCAGGGGCTAGAAGGCCATATTAGCACTATCTTATAACATTTACTGATTCTGGTAGCTTAGGGACAAAGCGAAAAGACAGAGGAGAGGAAAAAATAAGACTATAAAAATAATGGCAAACAAACATGATGACATATCTAAGACTGCACAATTTTCTTTTCAGTAAATATTTCCTAGATAAGTTATTTTAGGTGAATTTACACAGCTAAGCCAATTACGTAAAAAGTAAAACCATTAGTCAGATTATTATTTCTCTCTCCAATGTTGTAATGAAAATAATCTCTTTAATTCCATAAATACATTTTTATTTTATTAGTCTATAAAATAAAAGACTTATGGCATGAAAATCAAGCTTATAACTAAAGAAGTCAGCTTTAATCTCTCAAAGTAGAAAAAACAAAACTTCTGCTAACCTGTTTTTTTCCTAATGAACAAGTACATCATTCACTTAGGGAAGGTCATATGTGTTGGCTTATCTGTTCTTTTGTGCTGATGAATTGCAGGTTTTTCAGACTTCATATTTTCATTGTATAATTTTCTGACCTCAATTATACTTCCCAGAATACAATAGATAATGAGTAATCGAATTGTTTATAAGGCTTTTAAAAATTGCTTTTAAAGGATGAGATGAAAACATATTATAGAATTTTCTACTAGGACAACTTATATTCAGCAAAGTCGCATTATCAATTGGGATTTTTTAAATCCATGCTTTAAATCTTAATGTTTAAATTGTTCAAATGCTATGACTTAAAAAATAGTGAATATATAGAGATGCAGTGATTTATCTCAAAATCTTATCTGGATTGGTTAAGTAATCCAGAAAAGGGGCAGTTTGCATTACTATTAGTAACATATGAAAAATATTGAACTGGAGACACTTTTAGCTTACTCTGAGTTCTGGGATAAGGGAAGTCAGGAGAATTAGGAAGGAAAAGAGGGCACAGAAGATGCTGTTATCCATCCTACTAGAGTACATAGCAAATAATTTTCTTTGTATTAAGGCCTATAGACTTTTAAGGAAGCCAGATGTATATTATGGATTTTATGCAATATAAATTCTGTTGACCAACCTTTCTTTAATCAAATAGCTGGACTTACCTATGCCCTCTATCTCCTTTCTAAAAACATACTGAATTAAGGTTGGGGCACATGGAACGCTTTCAGAGTTGCCTACTTGGCCATTGCTGCTCTCTCTTCTTGAGTTGACTACCTACTGGGTGCCCACCTTGTTGAAAAACAGCAGAGCCTTAGTAATTAAGAGAGCTCATTCGAAAGCCTGTTTTTTTGTTGTCGTTGTTGGTTTTGATTTGTGCCCATAAGCAATTATCTGCAATAATGGCAGACAGGTAAAGACTACTAATGACAAAAAGAGAAAAGATTTAATTGAGATAAAGATAAAAGACAAGAGGGTGATATAAACAAAAGTCAAAGAAGAAAGAAGGGATTAAAAAAAATTGCTGAAAGTTAGTGAAGATGATACAGCTAGTGTTTTTAATCATGGTTTAAGATTATCTTCATACTTTTCGCTTTGGCATCATGAAAGTTCTAGTTATTGTGAGTGCCATCATGTGAAAACTTCCCTATTTTTATTTCTAATTTTCAAAAGTAAATAGGCATCTGGGCATTGGAAATTACTTGATTGTTTTTTATAATAACAATAATATCTAACATTTATGTATCACTAGCTATATGCCAGGCATTATGCTTTGTACATTATACATATTCATTTGTTCTTCACGACAACCTATGAAGTCACTTTACTATTATTATTCTATTTTACAGTTGAGGAAACTGAGGCAGCCAAATACTGGGGCCCATTTATTGGAAACTCATAGCCCTGTCCCACAAAATTCTCATAAAATTTAGGTTGTTTAGGAGACTTCAAATTGCAAACAACAAGCTGTTTTAGATTTTATCTTTCAGGCCAAATACCTAATTTTACACTGGAGGAAACTCTCATTCAAAGAAGGAAAATACTTCCTGTAGAGCCTGCAATAGGCAGGCTTGCAGAAAGTGAATCCTAGGGCTTAACTTAGGTTTCCCGATCTGTAGTTCAGTGCCTTCTATCACCAAATTTTGAGGCAGGTCAACAGAACCTTAAAAAAAATCTTGATACATTTTTAACTTCAGATTCAAATAAAAATAACTATTGCACATTTTTAGCTTATAACTTTTCAGATGAATCCTAGAAGTAATCTGCATGTCAGACCAGAGTCTGCCAAAATACCTTGTTTTGAGGCAACATTTCAACACATGGAGACTCATCTTTGGCCAGAACTTTTCCCATGTCTGAGAAAACACAAATATCTATTTTTTTTTTTTTTAATTAAAAATCACCTCCTCATTCCAGGCAAAACCTATATTTTAATCTATTGGCATATATAAGTCATGATTAAAACCCTCTCTTCAAAACTATTATCAAATTATATCTGCCTATGCTAGCAGTGATAATGATCACCTTTTAGAAGTAAAACCACTCATTGAACCTGTAGAAAAATTGAACTATTACAAGAAAATCGAATATCTATAGAGATTATCTTGCCTGAGAAATATCAATTTAAAGACTAACTTTCCATGTTGTTGCAAATGGCAGAATTTCATTTCTTATGGCTGAGTAATATCCCCTTGTATATATGGAGCTTCTTTCACAGAGAAAGTTGAAAACCACATGATATCACTTATATGTGGGTATAAATCTAAAAGCAACAAACAAACAGAACAAACAAACAGAAACTCGTGGATATGGACAATAGACTAGTGGTTACCAAAGGGAAGGGAAGGGAGGTAGACGGGGTAAAGGGGTTCAAATATGTGGTGACAGAAAGAAATCTAACTATGGGAGGTGAACACACACTGTAAATATATCTGCCTTACTGTTAAAATGTACAGCTGAAACATACTGGTTTTCGTTAACCAATGTCATCATAAAAAATAAATTATAAAAAAGATTAAAAGAATAAAGACTAACTTTATGATGACTATAAAAGGCCAAAACATTCAATTAAATTTTTAAAAATAAAAGTATAAAACATAATTGTTGATAAATTTACTTCTAGTTTTTCAGTGTTTAGGGAGCTCAGTTTATATTTCCTTTACTTTTGAATTGTAGCAAAATAATATAGCTAATAAGGCATCTACTCTATTTTGTAAGTAGGAATCTCACATAAATGTTATATATTTTTCTCCAATCCACTGGTCCGATATTATAAGAGTTTTCCAAAAATGAGTTTATTAACATTAAAAAGCAGACAATGACAGTAGCTAAGAGGGAGAAATTTATATGTTTGAAAGGTAAATATTTTTCAATTACCTTTATGAAGATTTACTTGTAGAATTGCCTTTTTATAATGTACATGTTTTTCTTAAGGAGTTTTAGCCTTGACATTCATTATTTATTTGAAATATCTTAGGTTGTGTGTACTCCAGTTTACTGAAGAAAGCATATCTCACATGATGCTTACTCATAAATGCATCAGTTATTCATAGAATAACCTCTTAATTAGTGTCACTGGCCTTAATATTCTCTGATATTAAAACAGCATGGTAGCTGTACATTTGGAAGTCAGCCTTCTGTATTGCATCTGATAAGTACTTTCAATACCATTGACTAATTAGCTACTGAAAGTGCATGTGTAATGTTAACTAAGGCAGTTCAAGCTTTGGACATAGGCATTTTTCAGTTTTAAAGTTATCAAACTATTATTCTTATACATAACTTTTTGCTTTGTAGGCTTTATTAGATTTTGCAGGAGAATGCAAAAATGCTTTCTTACTCCAAATGGAGAACTTCTTGTTTTAGATTTAATTACCTTTCACTGGTGTGCCAGATAGGTATATTTGAAAAAACATAAAAATAGCAAATTAACAGTTAGCTCAGAAGTCAGCTTTCACTGGGGGATCTAGTACATATTAAAAGAAATATAAATTAATCTTCCAGTTCACTGACCTCCCTACGTCTAAAATGTGTTATATATATAAACTTGGACTTGTAGCTCAGTGAAATTTAACATGCATTTATTGACCATCTTTTATGAACCCATTTCTTTGTTAGGCTCTGGAGACAAAAAGATAAATATGATGTGATTCTTGCCCTTGAGGAGCATTCAGTTCATCAGGGGAAGACAGATCAATAAGCACATAATGTAAATACAGTGTGATACAAACTTAAAGTATATGCAAGCCTATGCTCAGCCTACATATGCCAAATGATCTTTTTGAAATTCTTGCTTGGATTCTGTAGATCAGAATTTGGCAAACTTTTTCTATGAGGGGCCAGATAGTAAATATTTTCAACTTTGCCAGACATATGATCTCCGTCATTACTCAACTCTCCCATTGCAACTCAAGAACAGACACACAATAAATAAAGGAATGTAAATGAGCTACGCCTAAACCTTTGTTGTAAATAATCATGCCTGCTGCTAAAGTAGACCTTTAACCTATTTACCTTTCCTATCACACACACTTTCTTTATTCTTTCTCCTCTACTTTCTGTTTTCTTCTCATTCTTTTTTTCCTTTCTATGCTGACTCAAAGCCAGAATCCATAATTATAATCAATTACACTGGTAGCACTGAAAACAAAGATATTTCAGTTCTTTATTTTATGATAAAACTTTCAATAATTATAGCTAACATTTTAAAACTATTTTTGTATGCAGAGCATGCTCAGTTACAATTCATTAAATTAAAACTACCCTATGAGGTAGATATCATTTTCATTTTACATATAAGGAAAGTAGGCCTTAGAAAAGGGCAGTGATTTGCTCAGGATTATGCAGCTAGCAGAAGCTAATTGTATTATATCATAACCATGACCTTTAAAACACAGCATACAGAGAACTCCAGTCCCATTTATGGGATCAGTAACTAGGTTAACCAACCAACGTGTTCTAGTTTGTCTGCAATTGAAGGATTTCCCCAGACAGGAGACTTTCAGTGCTAAAACTGGGAAAATTTCAGGCCAACCAAGATGATTTGGTCACTGTCAAAGTCCCAGCTCTGATTTCAGTGTTTCTTAAACTTGGGATCACTTAGAAATCTTGTTAATCCGATTCTGATTTAAATTCTCATTGGGTAGAGCTGGTTGGGGACTGAGAACCTGCATTTCCAATAACCACTCAGGTGATGCTGATGCTGCTCATCTAAGTTTCTGCTCTGAATAACAAAGTACCTTTGTCCAAACTCAATACTCATGCAGATCTCATCAAACAGAATCTGTGTTTTAATAAGGTGGTTCACACATCTAAGTTTAAAGAGCTCTGTTCTAGTCCATATCTGATTAGATAATCTTTACCTGTACATATTTTTTCTGGTATACCTGTACATATTTTTTCTGGTATACCTGTACATATTTCTTCTGGAGCCTTCCTGAATATAGCCAAAGTTGTATAACTCCTTTTACCAATCTGATTTATTTCACATTTCTTAGAGTCCAGATGTCTCTTTTGTTGCACATTTACCTATTGGCTCATTTGTTATTTTTCCTAATACCCTGTAACTTTCTTGAACCCACCTATTTAAGCTCAATGTTGAGTGTTTGTGGCTACAAAAGAAAATTATTTCATTTGAAAAAATCAGATGCTCAGCATTGAAGGGGGCCTTAAAAATCACTTACTTTTAACTGTAAAACTGTCCATCAGAATAAGTATATGAATTGCGACAATTTTTGTCTCAAAATTACTCTCCTACGACACCAGAAAAAATAAAATTTATTTGCAGTAGATGCTTTCTATTGCCAAGATGTTGCTTGAGCGTAATGAAAGATTATAGAAATCATGTCAGTTATTGTTTCTATGTTTTTTACTACATGCTGGGTATTGTTCTAATTTACTTGCATCATTTAATATTCATAACGACACTGTGAGGTAGATTTATTATCTCCAATAATCAGGTGAAGCAACTGAGCAAAAATAGACTAATAACTTGTCCAAGGTCAAAGAGCTAGTAAGTGGTCAATTCAGGATTATGGATCCAGGCAGTTCAGGTCTAGTGTAAATGTTCTTAGCACTATACTCCATGTTCACTGTTTTTCAGCTCCATGTCTGTTTCCTTCATAGCACTGACCACAATTTCTAATTATCGATTTTCATTTTTACTTTCAATCTGCCTTCTTCTCAAAATTGAACCTCCTGTGAAAAGGGATCGTGTTTGTCTGGCTCCCTATTATATTTCGAGTGTCTGACACTTGTTAAGTGCTCAGTTAATAGTTGTTAAATGAAGGAATAAACAACAAAATATTTACGGTTCCAAGGAAAGTACATACAAGCAAAGTATAACGGACCATAGAAGAGGGGAAGAATAAGTCAGCCTGGGAGAATTGGAGTATCCTAAAACACTCCTACTGAGAAATGAGACTTTGGAAGCTGGATTGACATTTTCACAGCATCTTTTGGTCAAACTTTTATCTGAGACAATTATAAGTGTGTTAATAGTAAATTGGAAAGAGCTTTGCAAGAAGCCACATAGATAAATAATTTTGTGAATATATATTTTATTTTATTTTTACAAAATCAAAATAATCACTTTTGCTTTAGTTTTAAAGTAGTCTTAGGGATTATTTGGAAATAATATTGCTGCCATAAAGAACATTTCAAAATCATTCAAAATCATTCTTCCTAAATTAATTTATAAGATGTTGCAAAAACATTTAGCTAAAATCAGTAAACTGAGTTTGTAGTACAGCTTGAGATAACTACTGTGGTTAAGGCATTCAGGATAATAGCCTTAAATACTCCTTATTGTGTTGAAAATAAATCCTGTGCTTCCAGTTTGCCAGGCTCCCCGCTCATTATCACCTTTTACCTCTGATCATTAATTGTTCCCACCTGGAATGTCTTCCGCTGATTAGGCCTGTTTGAGGCTCTTTAAGGCCTACCCAAAATCCTCCAGTACTGTGGAGCTTTCCAACAAGATGCCAAACATCCAGAAAATCGCCTCCTCTGCCCTCTGGTAATTTCATCTCTGCCACAACCGCTGATGCCTCATTTTGGAGGGTGAGTGGCGTTTCCTTATTCTCTTATCGTTTGCCAAGGGTAATTCATGTCTCCATAAATGGATCAGACTTTCCTGAATGCATAAACTGTATCTTCTCCATCTCTGAGTCTCACCAAACCCAGAACTGGATGCATATTAGAAGTGCAATAAATATTTGTTGAATGATTTATTTGACTTGAACGTTATCTAAAGTCACATATGCCATTTCTGTCGCATTATGTGGAATGTTGTTTACTCCAAGGCTTTTAAAAGCTATTTAAATCTTCTAAACTCAAATAGAACTGGAAGAAGGTATTTTAGTTTTTGGTTTTTTTGTTTTTATGTTTTTCTCATAGTACAGAGTTCTTTGTGATTAGGACTCTGGGGTAGAAGGAAAACATAAAAAACATTTCCTCGTCCTAAATGTATAGAGCCCTTGGGGCTTTTAACAGCCACCTCTAAATCAATTGAATGGATATTCACTAAAAGATGGGATGTAGTTTCTGAAATTTTACAAAATTCCTTTGTCAAGTTATTACCGTTTGTATTTTATATTCAACAAAACCCAAAACATATATGTATAAATTATTATTAAGCCTTTTCTTTTTGGATGCTGTGAGCATATAACTTATGCATTCTTATGTGTGTATAACTTTGTAAAGATGAGTATACCAGCTTCTTACAGGCATTTAATTTTTTTCTTTTTGACAAAATCAATTTCACCAGTGTAAAATTTCTATTTCAATTTAATCACAATTACTAAAAAGATGATTATCTTTATACATAGATTATTATCTTAGAAAATTAGGTTCCAAAAGGAAATAATAATCTGCGAATGCAAATTAAGCATTCTCTTCACTCTTTCAAGTCTTGCATGCACCTAGTTACTTTTTTTGATAGGGTAAGAAATGTTACTGTAAGGGCAAGAAAAAGGTAGATATGTGTATGGAAACTATTGCACTGCTAGTAAAATTCAGATCAACTTATAAGTTAACAAATATCAAATAGACAATTAGAAGTAGGCTGTCTTAGACCAGAAAAGCTGGGAAAAATTAGGTACTAAAAATGGATTTATCTACTAGTCTTGAGTAGAACATGTGAGGCTGACTCCATTGTAGAAAAATCGAGAGGATGAGCACACAAACTGCCTGATGGCAGCGGAATAGAGTTAGAGAGATTGGAGAAAGAAGTATCTGGTGAATATCCTAGTTTATGTATTGATGAGGCCAAGAAATAGTATCCAGTAGTCATCATAAAGAAAGTTCTTGGGGATATAGATTTAGGAGATCTGGGATGAGACTTGAGAAACTTTATTTTGGAAACACTCCCCGGAGAAATTCAGATCATCAGCTCAGTACTGATTTCTCAGACTTCAGGAGGCCTGGTTCCAGACCAATTTTTGGCAGAGAGTTCTTAGACTGACTAAAGAAAGTCATGTAGACTCCCATTATACCACTGGCCCAGTCAAAATCAGACTCTTGAAGCAGTGGTAGTTTTTTGTTCCATTTCGAGGAGTTTGGGCTTTATGCTATAGGGGAAGGAAAGCCCCAGTGAAGTCTGGGATTTCAAGTGACGCAGCCTTCTAGTATTTCTTCTAGTTCATGCCTGGTCAAGCCATCTTATAAAGAGTCACCAGCAAATTATACTCTTTTATTGAGCAAAGTGAGTATTCCAAGTTCAGTAAAAACTGGTCTAAAGGAAAGTGTTGTTTTTTTTTTTTTTTTTTTAATACTATGTTTATTTTATCCTTATAGTTAAATATTTCATGAAAAAGATAAGTTCAAATGCAACATTTTACGATATTCTTCTAAAATATAAAACCAATCTAATGATAAATAGTTGCTAATGCTAAATTGTGTCTTTTTAGAACAGTAGTTTTAAATTTTAGCTGCCTTAGATCCACCAGGAGAGCTTATTAAAACAGAGATCATTGGGCCTCCCTCCCAGAGTTTCTGACTCAGGCTGAAATGGACATGGAATTTTCAATCCTAACAGATTCTCAGGTGATACTGATCTTGCTGGCCCCCCAAATTATATTTTGAGAACCACTGTCCTAAAGAGTAGAGTGAGGACAAAGGAGGGAATAATTTTTATTAATGTTTTCCAACAGTATATTTAACACTTAATTTTTGTGAGAGTGTAACCCAAAGGATGAAAACTCTACATACAATGATCATATATATTGACATGCTAATTTGATAATACACCACTATAAAATAAAACCATTTTGTTAATGAAAAGTAAAACACAAACCAAATAATATAGTCACTATATCTATGAGTTTTTTGTTGTTTTTGTTTAAAATTAAACATATAAGTGAGATCATACAGTAGTTTTCTTTTTCTGTCTTACATATTTCACTTAGCATCATGCCCTCATTCATCCAACTTGTTTCAAATCGCAAGATTTCATTATTTTTATGGCTGAATAATAGTATTCCATTGTGAACACACATACACACATACACACACATACGCACACCACATTTTATCTAAATATTGATGGACACTTAGGTTGTTTCCATATCTTGGCTTTTATAAATTATTCTACAGTGAACATGGAGGTGCATATATCTTTCTGAATTAGTGTTTTCGTTTTTGTTTATATTTGAAAAATACCCAGAAGTGGAATTGCAGGATTATATGGTAATCTAGTTCTAATTTTTTGAGGAACCTCCATACTGTTTTTCATAGTGGCTACATCAATTTACATTCCCACCAATAGTATACAAGAGTTTCCTTTTCTCCACCTCTTTGCTAATACTTGTTATTTCTTTTATTTTTGAAATGGTCATTCAAATAGGTGTGAGGTTATCTTTCATTGTGGTTTTGATTTGCATTTCCCTGATGATTAGTGATATTGAAAACCTTTTCGTGCACTTGTTGGCCATCTGTATGTCTTCCTTAGAAAAACGTCCATTCAGATCTTCTGCCCATTTTTAAATTGGAATATTTATGTTTTTTTTTTTTTCATTTGGGTTATGAGCTCTTTATATATTTTGGATATTAACTTGACATTAGATATATGATTTGCAAATATTTTTTTCACATTTAGTTGGTTTCCTTTTTATTTTGTTGATGATTTCCTTTGTTCTGCAGAAGCCTTTCAGTTTGATGTAGTCCCTCTAGTTTATTTTTGAATTTGTTGCCTTTGCTTTTGGAGTCATATCCAAAAAAAGCATCACCTTGACCAGTGTTAAGAGTTTATTGCCTACGATTTTTAGTAGGAGTTTTGTAGTTTCAGGTTTAAAATTCAAGTCTTTAATCCATTTTGAATTAATTTTTGTGCTTGGTGTGAGATAGTGGTCCAGTTCCATTCTTATCCATGTGGCTTTCCATTTTTCCCAATATTTATTGAAGAGAGTGTCCTTTCTACATTGTATATTATTGGTTTCTTTGTCATAAATTAATTGACCATGGGTTTATTTCTAGGTTCTCTATTCTGCTCCACCGACCTATGTGTCTCTTTTTATGTTAATATCATGCTGTTTTAATTATTATAACTTTGTAATATAGTTTAAAATTAGGAAGTGTGATGCCTCCAGCTTTGTTTTTTTTTAAGTTTGTTTTGGCTACTCAGGGTCTTTTGTAGTTTCATATAAATTTTTAGGGCTGATTTATTTCAGTGATAAATGCCATTGGAATTTTAATAAGGATTGTATTCAATCTATTGATTGCATTGGGTGGTATGGACATTTTAACAATATTAAAAATATTCTCCCAATTCATGAGCATGGAATATCTTTTATTTGTATGTTGTTCAATTTCTTTTATCACTGTCTTATAATTTTCTGTTTACATTTCTTTTACCTCCTTGATTAACTTTATGCCTAAGTATTGTATGCTTTTTGATGAGACTGTAAATTGTATTGTTTTCTTAATTTTTCTTTCTGATGGTTTGTTATTAGTGTTCAGAAATGCAACAGACTTTTGTACATTGATTTCTGTATCTTGCAACTTTACCAAATTTGTTTGTTAGTTATAAAAGGTTTATTTGTGTGTGTGGAGTCTTTAGGGTATTTTATATATAATATTGCATCATCTGCAAATAGTGACAGTTCTTTTTCCTTTCCAATTTGGATGCCTTTTATTTCTTCTTCCATAAGTGTTCTGCCGGAGACTTCCAATGCTACGTGAAATAAAATGGTGAGAGTGGATTTTTGTCAGATTTCTGCTTTTCCTCACTGAGTATGATGTTAGCTGTGAGCCTGTAATATGTGGCCTATATTATGTTGAACTATGTTCCCTTTCTATTTACCTTGTTGGAATGTATCATAAATGAATGTTGGATTTGGTCAAATGCTTTTTCTGCATCTATTGAAATGATCATATGATTTTTATTATTTTCATTAATGTGATATATCACATTGATTTACAGATGTCGAACCATCCTGGCATCCCTAGAATAAATCTCACTTGATCATAATGTATGACTTTTTTAGTCTATTGTTGAAATTGGTTTGTTAATATTTTGTTGAGGATATTTTGTAACTGTCTTCATCAGAGATATTAGTCCATAATTTTGTGCCATTCTTGTCTGGTTTTAATTTGGGGGCAATGTTGGCCTCATAAAATGTGTTTGAAAGTATTTCTTTCTCTTTTATTTCTTGGAAGAGTTTGAGAAGAATTAATATTAATTCTTCTTTGAATGTTTGTTAGAATTTGCCAGTGAAGCCACCTGGTCTCGAAGTTTTGCTTATTGGTATGCCTTTGATTATTGATGCAATCTTTGTACTAGTAATTGGCCTATTCCAACTTTCTTTCATGATTCAGTATTAGAAGGTTGTATGTTTCTAGGAATTTATTAATTTCTTCTAGGTTGTCCAATTTGTTGGCGTATAATTGTTAACACTAGTCTCTTAGGATCCTTTTTATTTCTATCGTAGCAGTTGTAACATTTCTTTCATTTTAGATTTTATTTGAGTCCTCTCTTTTTTTGGTGAGTCTCTCTAAAGGCTTGCCAATTTTGCTTATCTTTTTAAAGAGCCAGCTGTTAGTTTTATTTTTTTCCTATTGTCTGTTTTCTCTCTTTATCTCTGCTCTTTTCTTTACTTCTTTCCTTCTAACTTTGGGCTTCATTTGTTCTTCTTTTTCTAATTCCTTGAGGTGTAATTTTAGGTTATTTGAGAATTTTCTTGTTTCTTGAGGTAGGTATTTGTGCTATGAACTTCCCTCTTAGAACTGCTTTTGCTGCATCCCATAAATTTTCCTATATATATTTCTATTATCTCAAGGTATTTTTTAACTTCTCTTTTGATTTCTTCATTGGCTCATTGTCTGTTTAGAAGCATGTTGTTTAATGTCCACATATCTGTGATTTTCTTTTCTTTTTTTTTTTTTTGGTAATTGATGTCTAGTTTTATACCATTGTGGCTAGAAAAGATGGTTGAAATTATTGTAATTTTCTTAAATTTATTAAGACTTGATTTGTGCTCTAAGACCAGAGAATGTTTTGTGTGCACTTGAGAAGAATGTATTCTGCTTTTGGATGGAATGTTATGTGTATATCTTTTAAACCTGTCTGGTCTCATGTATTGTTTAAGGTGATGTTTCTTTATTGATTTTCTGATTGGATGATATATTCATTGATGTAAGTAGAGTGTTAAAGTCCCCTAGTATTATTGTATTGTTGTCTTTTCTTCCTTTAGGTCTGTTAATATTTGCTTTATATATTTAGGTGCTCCTGTGTTGGGGACATAAATATATGCGAATAATATATCCTCTTGTTTGATCAATCCCTTTATTATTATGCAATGCCCTTATTTGTCTCTTTATTATAGTCTTATTTTAAGGTCTATTTTGTCTAAGTATAGCCTATATTTATATTTCTTTGATTAAATTTCCTCAATGATAAATGAAAGAACTAGATTATCAGTGGGTAGTCTCAAAACACTTATTAATTTAAAGATACCAGAAATTCAATAGTAATAATAAGTAGCTAATCTTCCATATGTAAAATCTAGATTTAAAAAAATGATTGTTAATTTTTTTTATCTTCTAAGTTTACCTATCAGTTTCATATCCAAATAATATATTTATAAAAAATTGTATAACAGAAAGGAACAAAATAAAATATTGATAAAATAGTGCTTAAGAAATTAATTTATTAGCTAAAATGTTTCTTGATTTTCTTTGAGTTTAGCCATACAGGATGAGCATATGTAATGGATGGGATTTTAAACTCTCCAAAGGTATAAGGTGATGATTAGAATTGGTGCATTTACAGTTAAGAGATAGATCTTGATTAACCCCATACTAAATATTGTTGTAAGCTAATCTTATGAAATATATATTATGAACCTGGCCAATAATGTTTCTTTTAATCTTTATTACTTAGAAACATCAGAGATTAAGAGAGGAATACTATTGGCTATCTGCAGTCCAAATAATTAAAATATTAGACAACAACCATATAGTCTAAAACTATTTAGCTTTATTATTTACACAAAGTCATTTATGTTACATATTCCAAAGAGAAAAGTGCACTCTGGGGAATATTTTGCTAAGATAACATTACTTTCTAAGAGCCTTAAAGCCCTTGACCTCCACTTGGTATCTCCTATCTGTTCTCATAACTTGTTCTGGTATCACCATCTTGCTTCTGTGTTATTGTTTCAAAATGTTTGTTTTGGCAACAAATTTTTTTTAAGTATAGATTTGTTAAGTGGTGCCCTTTTCTATCTGAACTTAAAGAATGCTCATCCCAAACAATTAAAATGGAGAAACCCAATGGCTTCGTCTGTGTGACATCATTGATTCACCAGCTTTCATTGCATAGTTTTTGGCCAGCTGATGGGAAAAGTGAAACAAATTTTGCTGATGAGATTATGCTGCCCAGTGTATTTTAGTAAAATGATTGGTGCTTCCCTTAGCAGCCTTAGACCTAGATGTTTATTCCAGTCTTTGCAAGACCTTGTCTACTGATTGTCTAGTATCATAAGGAAAGGGCGTTCTTTCAGTATAGGATAGTTCAGGGCTCTGAGACGCCAATATACTAAATCTTCCACCAGTTTCCCACATATAATCTACGTGTTCAACATACTTTAAAAATTACATATATACAATTAGATTATTTGATGTTTGGCATAAATAAAGAGATTGACATATTTTAAAAATATATAGGTGTTAATTTTAGTATTACCAGATTTAACTTTCTTCTAAAATGTGTTGGCTCTTGATATTTGCACTATTTCTTGATGTGCTACGTAACATTCTCATACTTCCAAGAATTGACTTTTCCCCTTTGATTCATAGAGCTCTCTTGGGAATGCCATATTTGTACATGGCCCTATTTTCTTAACAATACTTGATGGACCCAAAGATGGGCTTCTAACATAATCTTACATGTTCAACTACTAAAGAGAAACTAATTATGATTATCCCAACTTTCATAGCCTGAGGAATTAATTGTCTCACTGGCTCAGTTTATTGGTCAGTGGGCAACTTCTCATATAAAAACTCAGGTACTCTCTGCAAGTCTGTTTTTCATTGACTGTAGAGAAATGTAATATGTAGAGAGAGAGAAAAATAGTCAATATTAAGGTAAGTGAAGGAGGAGTTGAAGAATGTTGATGATGTCCAAGTTTGTAGCTGCAATTGTATCTGAAGCCTTGGTACATTTTGGCCTACAGTTCAACTTGGTTGTTCATGAGATACTTCAATATTGTCCTAAAAGTTTTTCTATTTGTTTCATCAAATCTCAGTTGGCTTGCTGCTAGTTACAGACAAGAAGTCCTAGCTAATACATGAGGACAGCAGAAGTTCTGAGATATGTGTGCCAAGAGAAAGTTGTCTACCCCACTTGGGGTACCCCAAATGCTAAATTATGTCTTCTCCAGCATCCTCCCAGCATTCTGTACTATTTGGATATTCTAAAACTATGTTTTGTGAATCAATGTGTTTATTAAAAGTTATTTAAATAAACTTAAGTAACATCATAACCAGAAAACATAAGTTAAAAGCATGGAAAAAGTAAAAAGCTATCATTGTTACAGTCAGTATGAATGCTACCACCTGCATTATAAAAGACTACTCCTTAAAAAATCATGGAACAAGAATGTACAGCAATGCCAGCAACACTGATGAATGTATTATGTCTGAAATATACTGAGTTTGTCCAAGCATGAATCCTTATATAGGAGACAATAGAGAGAATGTGGCTAATATCCTTTGAGGCATTGTGAGTAATTCAGAAATAAAATATTAATTCCTGAGTAAACATTTTACATTGTCACTATCTTTAGTAAACTATTTTTTATTCATAGTAATATGTTATCCCTCTAGAACAAGATTTGTAAATGTAACTCATCATCATCTGGCCCACTAAAACAAAGCTATGCCCATTCATTTACTATGGTCCATGGCCCTTTTCACATTATGATAGCAGGGTTGAGTAGTTGTGACAAGAGCATATACCCTGCCAAGTTTCAAATATACTAGCTGGCTATTTACAGAAAAAGCTTTCTGACCCCTATTTCAATAACTCTTTTCTTATTTCATGTGAGAAAATTGATTTTGATTTAAATACAATTTTGAAATATATTCAGCTTTTCAGAATAAAACCACTGTATAAATTCAGAAACAGATGTGTACAAGTCCACCTGATTAAGTCTAACATTTGGAAAAATTCTCAAATTTGGAACCACATTCCTAAATGTTTTCTAACTTTCAAGTTCCTTCAGAAATGGTCTTTTTCATATACAACTCTCCTGGATGTGTATAGCTCTCCAGGATCATCGGAGGTTTTCCTAAATTCCTTCCTCTTGACTATGCTGATATCTACTCCTTGTTTTGATCAGTCTTGAGAGCCAGCCTAAGACTGAGAATTTCCCATGAGTTTGAGGCATAACAGGGTTTTAGCTTTAATCCCATGGTATTAAAGGTTCATGCATTGTATCAATTCTGGGTGACACCCTCTAAGAAAGTTGGATTAGAAACTGACATCTAAGTTAAAATCTCATCTCCGTCACTTAACCAGAGTGCTGTTAAGTAAGCCATGTAACTTTTACAATGGCCTACAGGTCTCTGTGTGATCAGATACATACATAGACATGTATATAATAGTGGTCTTGTTACTGCTCACACATGACAGGTATACGCTCACCTCATGGTCCTCACCCATGATGTCCCCTCTTGGTAGGATACATTCTCTTAAACATCTTTGTGGTTTATTCTCGTACCTTTGATGCCTTCCCTGGCCACTGTACTGAAAATTGTACAACTCCCTGTAATACACTCTCTATTCATTGTTTCTATTTCTTTTCCTTAGCACTTATTATCGTATGACATAAAATATATTTTACTTCTCCATTTTATTTGTCCACAAGAAATGAGTGTCATTGACTTCAGAAATTTTTGACTGCTTTGCTTCATGATATATTCCTAGTACTTACAACAAAAGGTTCTCATAAAATATAGGTTGAACAAATGAATAAATGACATGAACCACTTGGAAATAGTATGGGCCATTCATTCGTTTGGAAGGGATGTAGATGGTATACATTAAACATGTGTAAATTATTAAAAAGCATATTTCTATTCCAGTTTATTGCAAATATTTTAAAGTTACTTGCTTTTTCTAGGATTAGAAATATTTCTCTACTTTAGAGTAGCTCACTGGAATAAAAGTAGCCAACAACTCTTATTAGATTTAAAATCCACAATACTCACAATAATGGAAATATAAAACTTATTCTGCACATTTATTTTCCCTCCCTCTCTCTATTAATCTCTTTGTTGCCCTCCTTCCCTCTTCACGTTCGTAAAGGCCCTGGATTTCTTCCATTCTGCATATAGTTTAGGAATGCTACTTTCAGATCTCAAAGACATTTATGTGTTTATTCATACAATATTAGTCATGTGTATATTAGATTTTTTCCAATAAAAAGTGTGTTAAATAAATGACCACCATATATAATTTCAAATGAATTGATTGTATATCATCTCTGGAAGCACAGATTTATAACGGTCATAATTAAAAGTCATACAGAAAACTGAATTAACTGAATTCAAAAATCCTACCATTATATTCTGAGACTAGGCTTAAAAACACAGCATTTGGTGAACTTAACACTTAAGTAACATGTTCAGCTTTACTGTTTACTTTGTGAAATGAAACCATGACAACAACATTTAAAGGCATTTTTCCAGATTGTTCTATTAAACAATGTATATATGCTCATGCATTTTTGAAAAGCCCTTCAAGAACATGAGAAGTATATTTCAAATAAAACTACTTGAACATTAGGGAAAAGCCTCCCCTGCCATTAGAATGTGCATTGGACAGTTGTTGCTTGAGTGGTCACTCTCAGGTCTCACCTTAATGCTGATTTTTATTATCTTCTTTTTCTGAGACCTGATAAAGCATAAAGATGCTTAATTTTAGGAAGCACTTATGGTGATATCTATTTGTCACAGCTTAGGTGCTAAGAAATGTCTGTGCCAATTCCTTATTGAAATATTAAAGTAGGATGTGTTTCAGTAAACAAGAGAAGGAAAATAATAAATGACTTAGTTGTACAGTGGCAGTTTAAAGTCAATTTTAGATCTAAGTTTCCAACTTTTTTTGTTAACATGTGCTAAACTCTAATTTTGCTAATTAGAGAGAAAGATCAACTTCTTATTTGAAGAAAATTTGATTTATATTGTAACAAAATACGTTTTCAGATATTTTGGTTGCAAAAATTTATAAAAAATAAGTTTATGAGGGTTAAATGCTTTTTAAATTATTTCAATAATATATAAATGATAACACTTAAAATATATAAATCAAGTATTCATGTTTAGTTTTCAATTTTGTTGGAGTAAATCCACTATTAGTCTTCCAATTTTTTTTGTAGGGGGAAGGAGGCTTTTCTTTACATTACAAGTTCCTCCTGACCAAGAATTCATCTACATTTGTGGGAAATGGGGAACTGCTAGTATAGTTTTCACCCAAAACTACCTTAATAATTCTCAATTAAGTAGATGCAAAGGATAGTATTTATTACACATTTTAATAATTAAACAAATTATATTATTTTCTATTTACTCTTTTAGTAACTAAATATATATATATTGAGTGTCTATTATATGCATGTTTAATTGAGAAATATCTGTGTAGCATTTCAGAAATTTTTAGGAAAAATGATACATTTGTTTCTGCCTTGATTTTTTTTCTCCCAAATCTTATCAAGAAGACTTGATAAATATATGATAATTTCTGTTCAAATCAATTGAAATAATTAACACCTGCCAGAAATTTTTAAATATTAAGTTTGTAATATTTTTTCATAGAAAATATAGGAAAAAAATTTAGTTATGTTTTCCAGACAATCTAACTTTAGCTATATATCCCATGCATTTGGAAATAAAATTATTTTAAAGAACTTAAAATATTAAAAATTTGTAAAATGAATATTTTTAAAATATAATATGAGTTGTGAGTTGAGTCCTTCAGAGAGATACATTGAAATCCTAACCTGTAATACCTGTGACTGTAACCTTATTTGAAAATAGAATCTTTGTAAATGTAATTGACTTAAAATGAAGTCATACGGGATTAGGGGAGGCCCTAAATCCAATGACTGCTGTCTTTATAAGAGAGCTAAGTGAAGACACAGAAACACACAGGAAGAATGTCATTTGATGATGGAAACAGACATTGGAGTAATGGGTCTTCAAGCCAAGAAAAGTTGAGGATTTCTGGCTACCACCAGAAACTGAAAGAGAGGAATGGAATATTCTTCCTCAGAATCTTCAAGGAACCAACCTTGGCAATAACTTAATTTCAGACTTCTTGGCTCTACAGCTATGAGAGAATAAATTTCTGTTGTTTTAAGACATTAGTTTGTGGTAACTGTTATGGTAGTTAATAATTATTAATTATTAATTAATATTATTAAGTTAATAAAGTAAGCCTTTAATTTGTAAAAGAAATCTTCTTATGGCCAATTGAAGAAGAATCTCACTAAATTTACATTGAAAGTCACAAAAGACATAAACATGAGCCTCTCATTTTAGAAAATTTATCTGTAAGATAAATTTGTAAACCTATTAGACACTCCCAATATAACATTTAGGTTAAGTATTGCTGTCTAGGACAGGAAACCAAATAACAGTAACTTCAACAGAATAGAAATTTTATTACTACTGAAAGAAGTCCAGAGGTAAGGAAGAAGGCAAGAGTTAGTGTGGTACTTCATCTGTCTCATTGTTCCCTCACACTTCTCAAGTAGCTTCTACTCTAAGTCAGTATCATTGCTTGAGCTTCAGCCAACACATCTACATTAATCAGTTGGAATAAAAAAGATGAAGGTCACACCTTCTCCCTTTAAAGATACTCTCTGAAGCCACACATTATACTTCAGTTTCTTATCTCATAGGCCAGGAGTTAATCACATGGCCACAGTTTGTTGGAAGGTGGGCTGGGAGCTGAAGCCTTCTTTCCAGTAGCTATTCAACAGGCTAAAAATCAGGGGTTCTCTATTACTAATAAAGGAGAGGAGAATTGATGTGGGGACAACTGGAGGTCTCTCCCATACCCAACAAATCTAAGAATGAAGCAATCTTTTTGTAGCACAACTTTAATAAAAAGAATCAACTTTTACCTTCTGAGACAGCAGTCGAAGTCAAAATAAACCACAAAGTGAATGGACTACCTACAACCCAAACTCTCAACTCTATTGTCTAAATATCTCAGGGATCTTTTTACTTCTTTCAATCACCATTGACTCCAAAGTCTTTCACCTAGACCACTAAATAGCTTCCTCCTAAACCGCTGTAATAGCTTCCTCCTAATTAGTCTTCCTGCTTCTCTAGGCAGGAATGTATCTGTACCTTTGCAACATATCTTTACTTTTTGTTTATTTTTAATATCTTAAAGATGATGTCTGAAATTTTAAACATACCTTGCAAAGTTCTATATGAACTTCTTATCTCCCATCTTTATGTTCTACCACTTTTCATTGCATTCCCTATGCTTCAGTCATTCTAAGTTTTTCTTGATTCCTTCATTGTTTAAATGTCTCTTAAGTTTTCATTATTGTACCCATTTTTCCCACTACCTGGATTATTTATATCTACCATCTTTACCTAGACAACTTCTCCTCATTCTTTAAATTTAAGCTTAAAATTTGTTTTCCTATGGAACCCTTCTTCAATGCCTAGTATACATCCTGGGATATATTAAAATAATAGCTCACTAAATATTAGGTAAAATATTATTTAATTCTATAAGAAATTAATAGAATTACAAAGTTTAAAAAAATTTTAACCAACAATAATTTTTCTGTGCAGTAGGCATGGTGCTAGGAGTTAGACATACTTTAGCAAATAAAACAGACACTAATATCTTCATGGAGCTTTCATTCTAGGATAAATTATATGCCTAACAGAGATTGTTAACAATAGAATATGGTACATCTATATAATATAATATTCTATAGCTCTCTAAAACAATGTGGCAAAAACATATTCTATAACATGTAAGATGTATTGCTAAGTGGAAAAAGATCAAGTTATAAAACAATATACAATACAAGATTCTAGTTCTGTATATGAGTATCTGAAAGCATTAAGATCACAATAATAAAAGTGGTTTTCTCTGAGATATTGTTAAAAGTGGTTATCTCCAAGGGTTCCTTTGTCTTTCTAAAATGTGCTTTATTTTTTAAAAAATACATAAAAATTAAATCTCATAAATAAGGTAAATAGAATTTTTAATATTTTTAGACTATTGTTTTTCAATAATTAAATTATACATTTGATCTGTAAAAGTCAAATAACTATTTTATATGAATGGCCATAAATCATAATGGAGTTATGTATCTTTCGTAAAATATTTTAGTTGAAGAGGTAGCGTAACTACTACCTACCTCGTAGAATAGATGTGGCAGCAGTAATAACTTAATTAAAAGATTTAAAATAATTTGTTACATTAATTTACATAAACACATAACTTACACCCTACAGCCTATGGAACTGATCTGTGCCATAGTGAGACTGAATGAAGTAAAGTAGTCACTATTTCCTGAGTACATGTTTGTGGCGTAAGCATCAAACTAAATCTGTAATCTACTCTGTTGCTGATTTTCACTGCCATCCTGCAAAGTAGATGCAGGTAACCTGCCCAAGGTTACTCACTAAGTGGCAGACCAGGGATTTGAATCTGTCCAACCAATTCTGGCACAGTGTGGATGTCAGCAGGAACAGGGGAAGGTCATTCAATTCTATACATATAAGAAATCCTCCTTCCCGGAACCTTGTTATATTGACAGTGTGTCCTAGTTTATTATCCAAAGTTCTCAGGTGTCAGCAGGGTTATTTTCATGTGATTAGTAATCTGTTTTCCTGAAAATATTCTCACCTAAATAAAAATTTCAAAGCCCTGAATGAGGACTCAAACTAAGAATAAAAAATACATCAGTCTCTTCCCAGAAAAATTTTATCTCTAATTCTTTCTTTTCCCCAACCTTAGGTAATGTCTGATTATCACTAAATAATGTTTCCAATTGCTATTCCTTCTTGGCACTAAAGCAGTTCTCTACTTAATTCTCTGCTTCAGAATAAAGACAAAATCAGGTGGGAGAATTTGCCCTACCCGTCTGTCTTCTCTGGGCAGTTTTCGAGACACGTGCATTTCTTAGGTTTCATGACTTCTGCTACTAAGCAGAGCTCTTGAAGTTCATTACTGCAAGAAATCAGAGTGGCAAGTATATGAAAGGTGGTCCTGCAACATCATTCCTCACTTGGTTAGGGTCTCATAAAACCTGTCAAAAATGTTATCAGCATCCAGCGCAGTCATGACACCTTTTGGATAAGAAGTCTCTATGTTTATATTCAAAAATATCAATCATTCCAAATACTGACTCAAGCTTGTCTTTTCATAGCAATATTTCCATTTGCAGTAAAGATGTACAGGGAGGACTCGTTCATGTTCACGGCTCTTATATCAATGTCAAAATTAGTATATAAAGCATCCATCAAATATACATACAAGGTGAACTTGGCATGCCTTTTACAGTCTTATATATTGGGGATTTTAGTAGGCTTTTTCAAGTACCTTTGGAAATAAGCAAATTGATAGGTGCCAGGCCACTTTTCATAAACAAAATACAAAAAGTAACAGGATGTGGCCTGAGAACGCTATTGGTATATCTGTCCAGAAGTTTGAGTTCTTAATTTCTGAATTACACTAGAAATGTTTATAAATGGCAGTACTTTCATTTTGTTTTCAGACATGGTAAACATAACAAGCTGTTCATAACACAGATATGAAATACTTATTGGTTGATTACTTATTGAAAATAGAGAGTTAAATAAGCTAAATTCTGGTTACCCCAGCTCGCTAAGTATACAAATACCTGAAGGATTATAAAAAGTAATTTATCAACTAGGGTATATTTTTACTACCATAGATTACATACCATTCAACTTATTAAAGGTGACAGGTGTCACATTGCCATGTGGTCTTTTTTGTACATAAGAAAACCTATTTCTCACATTTAAGAATTATGACACTCCAAAAGAATATAATAAATTTATACAGTGCCTTCATTTCAGATGATGTACTAATGTTTTATACCCATTGGTATAGTTAGTCTTATATAGGAAAATAACTACATAAAGGCTGGCCCCTGAAACTTCATAATCTTTATGGAGTTTTATCTCTTTTGATAAGTGTTCACACTAAAGCATTTAACTTTTTTTTTTTTTGCCAATTTATCTTCTTGAAGGAGGCAGTCTCCTGATTTCCTCTGTATTTTGTGAAATATAGTTTTATTAATGTACCGCCATGCTCTCAATCATTGCTGATGATTACTCTTACTGATGGTATAATATTACACACCTCCCTGCTATCGTGATTTATATATTTAAAATAATGTTTACATAAATTATGTGTTCTACACTGCTATTAATTGAACTGCACCACATTGCTTGTGAAGGGTGCTCATGTAAAACACCCCTACAGGTCAGCTTTATTTTATTTACAGACCTTAGCATGGCATCTGCCTTGCATGTGGTAGATGTTCAATGTATTGAATATGAATGTCTTTTTTGTTGTTTTTGTCAACAACTGTATTCATCTAACTACCTATAGTGGAACCACAAATATATAATTTTGTTTTTTGTTTTATTGCTCATAAGCTTCAGCTAGACATGGCTTTGGCAGGTTCTAATCAGTAATATGATATAGAACATTGAACATGAACTTATCCTTGTTCCCAGGAAACTAATTGAATCATTAAGTTATAGCTATTAGGAAACTGAGCAAATGGTATAAACCTAAGTTCTGGGCTTACCAATGATTTGATTTCGTATCACTTAACATTTTTAGCTTCTTTCCTTCTTCCTTTTCCCCTGTGGAACTATGTGAAGCAGTTGCAGAGCATAATGACACCCTACTTAAGAGTGACTTCAATCTGGGCTCCCTAAATCTATGATTGGAAATACTTAAGAGTTTGTTCTGCCGCATCAAATATTACTCAGTATATTTATGTTTTTTTTTCTTATGTGGCTTCAGTTAGATGCCTCTGGAATGTATATGCCTGATAGACATCTTCAGTGTCAGCCTGAGATATCCTCAGGTGGAAGATTTAAACATATGCCATTGGAAATAAAGAGCTTGTTTTTCAGGCCCAGAAATATGTGACCTCTGTGAGAGAAGGGGCCAGAGCTCTCCTGTTTCTTGACTGAATCCCAGACCCCATCACAGCATATTATATATCATTAGCACTCAGTTAACATAGGTGAGTGAATAGATCGATGAATGAATGAATGTATGAATGAGTAAATTTTAGAAATTTACAGACTCTGTTGGGGCATGCATGGTATTTAGTATTCAGAGACTTCTTTCTGCCATAGGACTTGGCATTAATATTACCAGATTCCCAAAGTAATGATTTGCATTATTGTAGTAATATGTGAAGGATTGGTAGGTCTTGGTTCTTGCTGGTTTTAAGGAAAAGCCAGATATTACTTCTTAGTAGTTTAACACTAATGTTATTGTTTAACAAGATTTGTGAAGAATTTTCCTAACATGAAAAGAATGTTTACTCTTTACGCCTATGGATTTCAAACCGAGCTTTAATCATGGACCACCACATAATTAGATTTAATTACAGGGGAAAGTATGTCATTCTCTAGATTCACTAATTCTCTCCTAATTCCAAATTGGATTTTTTTCTTGATGTAATTGATCCTGTTTGTGGTATCACTGTTTTACCCATCTCTAGGCTGAAACCCAGAGTCCTGTTTCTAGTATCTGTCATTGTTTTGGCAATTAAAAGTTTATCCCTAAACTATTACAGTAGTAAGTATCCCAACTGCCTTTCCTTGATTTAAGTTCATAACAATATAGACTATAACTGCTGGGTTTTTATCTCAAAATATCACTTTGATTCTGCCACTTCCCAGTTGGCAGGTCTCCAACGGCTCTTCAGCTCCTTGTGCTGAATAGCCAAACCACCTGCATTTATAACCATTATAATGCACCCTTATTTCTCTTTTGTGTCTCTCATACAGTCTCTCTCCACATCTCTTCTGCCTCTGGAGTTCCTGAATAGCACTATCTACCTCCAGCAAAGTTATTTGCACCTCTAGTAGTGTTGTTTGCAAAAGTATATTCAGTATTATAATGCATTTTGTCTTTTGGGAAAAAACACTATCGTTTTCAGAATATTGACTACAGAACATAAAACTTTACAAAATTTTCTTGGCTGGTAGGAATAAACAGAAGAGCAAGAGGCAAACTCTTCTACATTTTTGTAGTTATTATTGGGAAGGTGGCATACCAGAATCTCCAGCCATGAAAGAAATTTATTATCAAAAGGAGGAAAAAGTTAGGAAGCAGTTTCTGTTCACTAGACATGCCCAGTTCATCCATTCATTCCTTCATCCATATTCTCCTTCATTCATCCCTTCATTTGTAAGACTGTAAACTCCATAAAAGCAGGATCTATGTCTCTTTTATTAAACACTGTGTTCTCAGGGCCTGGCACAAAGTATACATGTTTAATAAATGAATGAACAAATACTTCCTGAGCTAACACAGTGCACAGTACTATGCTACATCTTGTGTATACAAAGATGAAAAGGATAGAACTCTGATCCTCAAATAGCTCACGAGATATTAGGGAAAACAAGCATGATAGGAATAATTAAA
The DNA here is from genome assembly GCF_000151845.1 of Pteropus vampyrus. NCBI lineage: Eukaryota > Metazoa > Chordata > Mammalia > Chiroptera > Pteropodidae > Pteropus > Pteropus vampyrus. The sequence goes on from NW_011888793.1 coordinate 16,439,976, forward strand.
AATCAATATAAGTGCTATAATAAAGATGTGTACAGAATTCAATGGTCTCATAGCCTTTCCCCTCAAGTGTTTCATACTGAACTTGCAGACAAATAAAACTGCCAAGTCTCTTCCATGTAATCAGATTTTCATTTGCAATCTTCAGAGTCCAGCTCTAATCTATAAAACTTCCTTCTGTGCCTTCTTTCGGGTTGCATTACTTTTTAATGGAGGGGACGGGGGATGGAGGGAAATATTTCTATTTCTGTATATACATCTCACTTTTTATCTCAAGTTGTAAATTTCTTGAAAGCAACTCTTTGTTATAATTTGTATCTCTGGAAGCATGTTGAAGAGAATCTTGCTCATAGTAGTATTTGATCATTGCTTTCTAATTGATAGATTAGATGCAGTAAAAAAGGTTGCAAAATATTAAGTGTTGTATTTAAAGAACTTGGATATTATAAAGGTACTAATAAATACTTTATAACTCTTAACAGAATATTTCTGGATTGGGGGCTACAAATTCTAATAGAGAAATTTCTAAGACTTTAATAGTCTAGTTGATTTCAGAGAATAGAGTATTGGATAATTATCCGAAAAATGGGTTCTGATTTTGGTTCAGATTACAAACCTATAGTGTAGCATATGCTATGCCACTAGTGTCTTCTCAAATGTGGCTCTCATGCAAGTCCTTAATATTTGGACAATTAGAATGGTGCAGTTAAAGGCTATAAATGCTGCCGCTTCCCCATAGACATGGCTAGTTAACTCAGTTAGTTAAAGCATAGAGTTAACAAGGCCAGATAATACTCTGCAGTCCAGTTACCTTTCATTGTATTTCTGGCCAGAGACTAAACACCAAATTCTAGCCTGCTAACTCTCAGAGGCATACTTTGGCTGAGGGAGATTGACTGGGAATATATTGATGGATCAGCAGAAATTAATCTTACTAGGGAAAAGCAGTTTAAAGCACATATTTCGCTAGCACCATCTTAAATGATCCATTTATGAATCCATTCAAAATTTGTGGAGCGCCTACCTTGGATACAACTCTCTACTAGACCTTGGGGATATAAAGATGAGTGTGACACTATACCTGCTCTGGAAGAGCTCTCAGATTTATTTTCAAGACATTGTCTTAGTCCATTCACAGTGCTATAACAGAATGCCACAACCTGGGTAGCTTATAAACTGTAGAAATTTCTTTCTCACGGTCCTGGAGGCTAGAAATCTGGGATCAGAGTGCCAGCATAGTTGGGAGAGAGCCCTCTTCCAAAGTTGCAGATCTCTTCTTGTATCCTCATATGGTGAAAGGGGCTGGGGAGCTTGTGGTGTCGCTTTTACAAGAGCACTAATCCCATTCCTGAAGACTTCTCTTCATGACCTAGGCACCTCTCAGAGGTGCATGTGAATGTTATCACATTGAGCATTAGGGTGTCAACATGTAAATTTGGGGGAGATACAAACATTTAGACCATAGCGAACTTCAAATTTCCTAGAGTTGCTTTTTTGAGAGGAGGATTGCTTAGAAGATATTTATACTTAAGCCACTATTTTTACCTGAAAGTCTTCCAATACATCTTTGCACTATCAAAATACTTTCCAGGCCCAAATAAATAAATAACATTTAATTATTTATGTAAATATTCTATATGATCTTTGTAAATTTTCTGAAGCATCAAAAAGCCAATAATATGGTAAATTTACTACTATCTATAAACGAGTAGAAAACTTGGCTATGTGCTCACAAATATTAACAAATAATAATCAACAGAGGTATTATTTTGAATTCCTTCCATGTATAAGATACCAGTTTGAATACTAGGAAAATATAGAATACAAATGTAGTTTCCTAACTTTAAGTAATATCCAAGTTAGCACTCAAATCACGAAGTTGTATCCATTCAGAATAAATAATTGTATACCAAAACTATAAGAGATTTTTAAAATTTCAAACATATTAGACTTTCATTGATTGTAGTATAATCATATTTAAATTCATGCCTCATTGTTTCTGAAAATTTTGGGGAGATGTCTCATAAAAAGCATTGATAAAATAAGAGGAAAGAAACTAGAGGAAAAGAAACTAGTAAAAAGGAATAAAAGAAACTAGTGAAAAATGATATGAAGTTTATGATAGACATATCATTTCTGTGGTGAGAAACTAATCAGATTTGGAGCTTCCTACTAGCCATGAGAAGATAGAAACATCATCGACTATGGAGCTTTCATTATCAGAAAGTAAAACACTTATCAATTTCTTAGTTTTTTTTTTGGCACAAAATTCTAGATATATTTTAGACCTTATCATTAAGAGATGCTGAATGACATAATGGTCATTATGAACTAAAATAAGTTTATAACAAATGTGTCTGTTTCTTGGCATCAGTGATAAAAATGAAATTTCATGTTAGAATGCAAGATAATTGATGTAATTCAACAAGAGACCAAGCTACTGTGAACAGAATATGGCACTTTCTGAGATTACAACTTTATTGAGGAACATAACTCAGATTTCTTAGATGTGTGTTTGGGTTCCATATCCCCTTCCATTTCTTCTAAATATAATTTATCTTAGCCAGTCATTGATAGGGGTTGGTAATGAAATGTTAGTTATGAAAGGTTTACCTTGTAAAGGTAATAGTTTGGAGGCTATACAATTTGATGGGACTATGAGATAGCTGTGGAGACATTCTTTACTGTCAAAAAACACTTGCTTCCACCATTTTTAGTCATATTCATGTAAACTATGTTCTTCCCTCCTTCAGTTTATTCCCCTATACAAACATGAGGATAATAATGTAAGCTTTCTGTCATATGTTTAAGTTGAAGATATATATATATATATGTTTTTTGAATCACATTCTACTTTAAAATTTGCTATCTAATATTTATAATAAATATAATTTACCTATATTATAAAAATTAAATATATACGTATATTTATTTGACAAAATATTTTTAAATGTTCCAAATCTGTGTTAAAATTCTGACTGCCCAAGTACTCTAAGATGACTGTCAATATGTAGTTGTAAAAATCTGTGTTTTGTAAGTCAAAAGCTCAATAATAGAAAAGAAAGTAGCAAAAAAAAAAAAAAAAAGGGAAGACAGACAAAGAGACATTAAATAGCATCAAAGAGTGGACTTCTAAAATACAAAAGACCAAAATGGATACTTTTTGTGTATTAATCCGAAATAGGACATGACTGATCAATGAGTGATACCTTAAAGAGAAAATGCAAAATTGTTATATTTTCTGTATAGTGAGTAAATTTTATTAGAAGTCAAAGGTAAGAGAGGATGAGAAAAACTAAATGGCTTATAGGTAAAAATTTCCACTTTTTTCAGAGTATTGTGTATATAATAGTGAAAAAGGATTAAACTTTGTAAAAATCTAAGATTTCCTCCAGTAGTCTAAGAGAACATGATAGTGGAGTGAAAAAGAGCAGAAATCTTACGTTCGTAGTTTTACTTTTTAATAAGCTGAAGACAAGTTGATAAAATTACATACACTCTTGCAGAGGGTAGCAGCTTTCAGTCGTCAGAGCAACATACATTTTGGAGAAGTGAATGATGTAATAGAGTCGCTGAGATTCTAAGTGATACACAGCATGAAGGTAGATGAGTTTGAGGGTAGTATTGCCACCCACGCCAGGCGTACAAATAGCATTTCATGTATAAAAGTGTTTATTAGATATAAAAATGAGAGAAAATGAGGGTGTCTAAAAGCATCTGTTACCACTTGAGATGATTAAGTTGTATAACTAAAATGCTGCATTTCAAAAACTGCATTTGTATCAAGTTTTCACTATTTCACTTTGGTTCTTAGTAATGGTTGCTTTTGATTCTAGATATTCAAACTATTCTTGTGGTTCACTTTTTAAATTGTGTTAGGGTATCTCCAATGAAGGGTAGCAAAATGTGTACCCTCAAATCTAGGTTGTGATGGGGATTTTAATGTCCACAGTGGAGCAGGCAAATGAAAAATGTTTTCATGTGTATGTATTTTATCTTGTCAGTGTTGGGTGAGATTGGTCAGCACTACTCACTGAAAACCTATTAAATGAGACAGGATAATGGATGGTTGAGAGAATCACTTTTTAGTTCAAACATGCACGAATCCTAGCTAGCTATCCTAACCATGTGATCTTTGCTAAGTTACACAACCTCTCTGATTCTATTTCTTCATCAGTCAGAAAAAGATAATAACATGTACCCCATAGGGTCATTGTATGTATTAAATGAAATGAAATGTTTTAAATGTATAATTTTGGCAACTGTTATTATTGTGGAAAATTTCCAAGAGCTTTTTAACTCTCGGAAAATGGAACATTTTCAAATACATAAAGGAAGACATTATAAATATAGAGTGTATAAGATTTCAAAAAAAATATTTGAATAGAAAATACTAGAAGTATTTCTTTTAATAGGGAAAATATAGAATCTGAAATGTTTGGGTGGGGGGGAAATCAAGTCTGCATTTACCCCCATCTTGATTTTACCTCCCTTTAGCCATTCTAACAAATGAATTGTTAGCAATAAAATAAACTTTTTCTCTACCAAAGAAAAACTTGATTCTGCAGAATAAATGGGCTTATAAAGTTCCAGACAATATTGATGAGAAAATTCATATCTCTAGGTATATTCTGTTATATTCTCATATACTTTGGAGGCCAATGAATTTTTTGAAGAATGGACAAGAGATAAATATTTGCACTCAAGTGGGAAGGAGGCCAGAAAGTGTGTATCCAGAAAGTTCAAATTGCTGACTCAGTGGGAAGTAATAGTTAGTTTCCTGTTAAAGAAGAAAAAGTATCTGTGGTTTAAGTAATGGGAAAGACTGTCTGTCTAGCAGAGGTACTAAACCCCAGTGTCTTTAGGTGCAATATGGCTCAAGTAAGGAATGGGGCTGAGTATACTACAATAAGGAGTAGGTACAGCTATAGTGCTGGGGAGCACATCTAAAGAGATTCCAGTTCATTATGTTGAAAACCTCTGAGCCTGCTAACAAGCATTTCTGCAGGCTAAATTCGGCCATTAGTCTTCCCTCTGTCTTTTTATTATGGGTTCTGTTATATATGGCAACAATCTCAGTGGGAAGCTCCACTCTTCAGCATTCCCTTCGCCATCTATTTCAGTGAAGGATGAACAGGTGGATTTGAAGAATTTGTGTATTCTTTATTTCCTCAACCGCTGCCTATACTTGAAATGAATGTTAACATTTTGCCACCTCCTCATACCCATACATGTGTGTGTGTGCATGCACTTACATCTCACTCCAAGAAACAAAATCTTCATTAGTTCATTTAATGTGTGTTGCCTTTGATTATAGCAAGTGCCAATATATTTAATATAAAATTAAAATTAGTGCCAATGGATGAAAGATGAAATTATATCCAGTACTTTCTTAAATGTTCCCAGATCCAAAGCAGCACAGGTGAAGAAATACTGTATGAAATGCAAAATTGCTTCCTAGTTACAACTGCAAATACATCTCCCTACAAATGTTTTACCCAATTAAGGAAAAAAAAACAATGTATGGTTTTATGTAATATAATTGATTTGGTTAGAAAGGCCTATTTGACCAAATGCTTAAATGAAACTAAAAAATTAGCTTTGATAACACTGAGACCAGGTTAATTCCAACTTAGAATAACTTGAACATCCAATATGATCTCCAAATTCTTTGGCTTTACAATTTCTCTATTTCATTAACGGAGGATATATGCTATTGAAAGTTTTCAGAGTCTTAATATAGTTTATTTTCTAGGCCAAAAAAGAAAAAAAGAAAGAAAAGAAACAGATATAAACATGGTAGGCAGCAATTTGCTTGTCCTTACCTAGAATTTCCTATTTCTGGCCATGACCCAAGTTCATGTACAATACCTTGAAATGGCAAATGGTTGCTTTTTAAGTTTTCAAGTCAGAGCAGGCATTTATTTTGCACATCCAGCTAAAGAAAAGTGAATTCTATTTGTTTGTTTTAAAACCCTTATCTTGTATCTAGATGGAACTGACCTAAAACTATCTGGAATTATTCACCTGTAAAAAGGCAATACAAGTCAATACAAACAAGGGCATTTTAGCCAGAAGCTGAACTTAATCTTCAGAAATTTTGCATCCCAGATGTGAGCTGCTCCATATCAGCAAGTAGAGCAGCTATCACTTAACAGAGTAAAAGGTTTCCTCTTCCAATCAAAAGTAAACAAGGCGAGGTGATCCTCATCCTCTTATTTGATGTGTTCGAGTCACTGATTCCTTCTGCCTCAGCACACCAAAACACTTTTAAAAGCATCTTTTACTCTGAGGAGAAGTTGGTCTGAAACATGTACCACACAGGAGAAACACTTATATCAAAAATAGCAGAGATGCTGCTATGATTTAATAATGTCCCTCTTTTTTATTATATTTTTACTCACTTGAAAATGTGAAAATCTCTAAATACCATGCCTAAGTATAATTGTTACACTTTGATATAGAATCAAAATAAAGATTAAGATTCTGAACATGTTCGTGACAAAACTGGATTTTGAAGCTCCTTTTCTCATGTTCAGAAGTAATTGTATGAGATACATTAAATCAAACAACTGTTTTAGACATTTTAAATGAATAAATAAATAAATATTATTAAAGATCTTCATGAAAATTCTCAGAAGTTCAGTGTTTTTCCTATTATCTAAAAATATATATATACATTTAAAACAATCAGAATGACTTCTAAATGACTTGAATGTTGGTGGAATTCCCTAAATAGTATTAAAACTCATAAATTATCAAAAACATGTATATTTAAAATCTAATAATTGAATATTATACTTAACTATTCCAATTTTTAACATCTTTTTTTCAGAAGACAAAATTTAGAAAATAAAAATATGTAATTCTGTTATTTGCAAATTAAATTAAAACTCTTAGTTGAGTCAAATGAGTCTCTCACTTCAATGTGTTGCTATGTTTTCCGTTTATAAATGAATATTTTGGGGTATAAGAAGTCCCATGGATTGTATGTTTTCATGGTTGAAATTGTGGAATTATAAATTCCTTTAAGAGGTAGATGAGTATTATACATTCTTCCCAGAAAAATGGACATATGGATATAAAATCAAAATTATCCTGCAATTTCATACTGCCCTCATTTTGTGAATTCTACTAGTGGCCACAAACCCATGATTGAGAACTTTTATGAAGGATGACAGATGTCTAGTGGAAGAGCTGCTAATAGAAAGCTTTAAAATTCTTGTTTTGATAGTTTGGCCTTCCTAGCCCCATACCTCACAGATTTGTCTCATTCTTCCATGTCTCTCTCCTTTGGCCAACCGTTTCCCTTAACAGTCTTCATTGAGGTAAAGCTACAATTCCCACTAGAACTTAATCTCTTAAACATATTGTTTTAATTTTAAAATTTGGGATACTAAACTTGATCCTGAGTGAGACTTCTGTTTTTTTGTCAAAGGTGGCACCAATGCAAGGTTTACTAAAAACACACATCTGAGTGTCTCTGTGGTTTATTAGGAATCTCAGAGGTAAAAGAAAAACTGGAATGAGCAGGTGGTAACCGAGCCAGCACTTCATTTGCAAACATATTCAAACAAACTGAAAGATAGAATAATGTCATCCTAGTAAAAAGCAGGAAAAATGTAATTTAACAAAATAACACCAACTTATATAAGTATAAATTTATAATTTAATATGGTTAATATTGCCTTATTAAAAAGTGAAATAAATATAACTTGAATTATCTTTTGATAAAATGATTATAGGTAAGGGGAAGGATATTTAAACTCATTAAACTGCTCTGAATTTTCCTTATGCTACAATTGCCACAAAAATTATTCTCATTATAAAATAAGGTATATTTTTTGTTTTCCCCCAAGAGGAAAAACACACAAAGAACCTTTATGTGAGCTTTCCAAAGATTTCTTTAGCATCTTGAAATAGGTGCTTTAAACACTTATTTTTATGAAGTACTTTTTTGTCAGGCAATATATATGTTAGAAATTAGCAGTTCCTCCAGTTGTAAAACCTTGACATTGACTATAATTGAGGAGGTTAGTGTCGTCGTGTTCATAAGTATTACCTGTCATTTGAAATATGACAGTGCTATAACTGCAAGACCTTGGGGATGCTTGTGTGTTGGCACTGCCATCTGACTGCCTTAGAAACTGCCAGACAGTCTTCTTAATGCCTCTGACCCTGAGATAATTAACATGGCCCTAGAGGCTTCTGCCTTTTGCATTTGCACACTTGTTTAATAAGATGTTTGCTGCTAGCTGTGCTTTCCTCTGATTTAAAAATATATCTTTAAAGAATGATACTTCAGTCCATTAAATTTCTGTTATAGGTATGACCTTTGTGTACAAGTTGCATACATACAAATTTTGTTGCTTTCCTGAAAATTAAAATATATACTAGTACTATATTTTTAATCTTACGTTTGATTCCTATAAATGCACTTCACAATGAGACAGACAACTGATCTGAAATATAGGCACTAACTTTGACAGTTATGTATCATGTAGACTAGCAAATGATAAAATAGGAGCCAAAAATAAAAGCAAGTTTAAAAGTCTTCAAGGCCTTTGATAAGATTTGTAGTTTCTTTGTTCCGAAGGGCAAAGTAAAGAGTTAAAACAACCTGCTTTTACTTCTTGTAAGATAAGAATTATTGATTTACAATTAACACTGTGTAGAATTTCCAAAATTAGTAAATTCTAAATAACTTTGTTAATGAGGTTTAAGAAACTTAAGGGAAATTATAAGTATAGTAGTACAAATCTTTAATGTAAGAAAGCATAAAATTGCTGAGTTCGCTATTAGCAAGTTGCTGTACTTATTGAAAGTAGTTATGCCAAAGAATGATTGTATATGAATAGTTAATGGACTTGGGAATGTGTGTGTATTGCTTTCCCCCCAATTACAGAAGTAATACAAGTTTATTAGAGTAAATTTTAAAAGTATTGAAATGTACAAAGAATAAAATACAAAATTTCCTAGGTTCTCAGACTGTAGACACAGTCATCGCTAATATGTTTTCCACTCTCTTTTCTTCACTTACATTTTTCTGTCATAATTTTTAATAAATATTAATATTTTTCATATTGATATGCTTTAAATATGCCATTTTAATGACTTGAACATATTCCATCAAATTAATATTACTGTTTTAAATAGTAAAAGTTACATATATTAGACTATATAATGCTTTAGAACAAAATTAATTAAAACTTTAAATGAGTTATCATTTTCTATTGAGGATATTAATATATCTATAATTCTTTGTTATAGTCTGTAAAAATTAATTTCTAACAAATACTTCACTAGCAGTATACATATTGTGAGTGTTCTATTAAATTGGGTAAATTTGGTGGTTTCTGGTTCTTATACCAAGCATTTTATTGCTCATTTTTTAAGAAAGTCTATAGTATACCAAACGTTCACTAAACAGACATTCCTACCTTATAATATCAGGATACAGACATCACTCATGTGGGACATATCACATATACAAATATGATATAATTCAATCAGTCGACCAAAACCCAAAATTTTTTATTGTTTTTTTTTTTTTTTATTTCTGGGCCTTTGCCCCTTTACCAGGGATGTTTTTTTCCCAGATGTTTGCCTGTTTTACTCCCTCATGATAGTCAAATGACTTTGCTCAAAGTTCTCTTCTTTCAAGGTTTTCCTGACTACAAAATTGAAAAATGGTGCCCCCAATCTAGTCATTCTCTAACCCAATGTTTTCATCATAGCACTTTCCCTACCAGGAATTTTATTACAGATGTATTCATTTAATTGTGTCATCAAGTTATTTAGGAGTCTAAACTCCTTTCAGTAAAAACTAGATAAAGGTTTAATTTTTCTATCACTGCTTTCAACTCTACTATTTCCTCTAACAGCTCCTTAAAAGAGATTCCATAACTTTCTTGTCACTTCAGTTAGTTAACACACTCTCAGTGTTTAAGACTTTCATACTTCTTCCCAATCAGCACAGGCTAAGGCTGTTCCCCACAGATTTTAAAGTAAAAAGTGGTGATGCGGTTATTCCATATGACACCTCCTCTGTCCTCTAGGGTTGAAGTTAGGTAGGAGGGATAGATGAGGAAGTAAAGAGGTGACAAGGAGGGGTACATGGTTTGGCTCCATTGCATGGCAATGGCTAGGATGATACAGTGGTTGCCATGAATGTGTTGTTAGTGGTTTTACCTAAGTTTCCTCATTTTCTGAGTAACATACAACTATCACTTAAAAATTCTTTAACTTCAGCAGTGATATTTAATCTCTACCTTTTAAAATGGTTGATTCGCCCTTTACTCAATCTAACAGCCACCTGGACAGCTCTTTCTCTAACCCCATGCTCTCTATAATGTGGAGCCACAAGAACCACTTCTATACTCACAGAAGTAAGATGGGGGTTCTCTTGACTTGGATCCCTTTAATCCAATTATTTTAAGCCCTAAGAAATTTCTGGACTAGAAATGGGTGCTGATGTCTACATTTATGCTCACCACATTTCAAGAACTACTCTTCTTTGTCACCACAGTTGGGGGTAATAAACAGAAAAAGACAGTGCGCCATTTTTCTGTGCTGTTGGATTATTCTGAAAACACTCTCAATATGCTCTACTCTGATGGTAGGTTGGTGGGTACCACATTTTCGTGAGGCATTGATCACCTGCCAAAACCTCTAGTCATCTTGAGCAAGTTTCTTGGAACACTCTTCAGTTTACTTTAGGGAAAGGAAAGCAGAGAAAAGGACAATTTTTCTCCCTACAATTCTTCTCCCTACAATTCTTCTCCTACAGTTACTTCACTCCCTACATATTCCAGGACCCTCCATCTCTCTCTGTAATCTTATATATTCACTGAGGGGTAGAGGGTAGAGTGGGCTGTTCGTTGGTGGTGTGAGGACTGGCTCTCTTATTTATAATGCATCACTATAATTGTCATGGGATAGTAAAAGCTTTCTGAAAATTTTAGCTTTTTTTTTTCTTTTTGCCCACCAATATAAAGTACTTCTCAGTCTGCCCTAACCAGCCCTTTCTCCTACTAATCTATTGAGAACCACTCTACTTACTATCCTTCCTCCCCAGCAGTCAAAGTTTTGACATTTTCTGTTCTGTTTTTGCTTACAGATTGCCATTTACCTAGAGAAGCACACCTTCCCTGCACACATCTTAGGTAACTTAGAAAAATTCATTCCCAGTGCATCAGTGAAAATCTTGTCAAGGTCGTTAGTCATTTTCAGGTTGCCAGATACTAGTCATATCTCCGTCTTCATGTAATTTGACTTATTAGCAGCATTTGACACAATTGATCTTTTTTGTTCTTGAAACACTTTCTTTAGCTAATAGCCTGGATACCACATTTTCACTGTCTATTCTGTCTTTTTCTAACCTCTAAACATTGGAATATCACAGAGCTCACTTCTTGGAACTCTTCTCTCTTTACATTTTCTCCTTATATGACTACATTCATCCCCCTGGCTTTAAATAGCATCTATAGTTTGACAACTTCTGAATATATATTTCCAACTGAAACCTCTTTGCTGAATTTGAGACTCACATATGGAGCTATTTGACGTTATCATTTGGAAGCTACTAGTATCTCAGACTGAACATTTCCTAACAAAGCTTATGAAGTCTCACCACCCCACTTTCTCCAGCCATATCTATTTCTCCTATGGTTTTTCTCCATTTCAGAATATTACATTTTTCTTGGTTTTCAGGTGTAAACTGTGGCACATCTTTAATCTTCTTTCTCTTATACAACATTCAGTCCATAAGCAAATCCTATTGATTTCCCTTTTTAAATATATTTAGGATCTGATTCTCTCTTACTACCTTTACCTTTGCCACCCTTAACAAGTTCTCTTTGATTATTGAAATAATGACCCAATCTGTCTTCTGTTTTTACGCTTGCTCCCTATAGTCTAGTCTCCACACAGAACTTGGGATATTTCTTTTAGAACTGGAGTCAGGTCACATAATTTCTCTGCTACTTCTCAGACTTGGACTTGATCTTCTGTCACCCCACTCCTTCATACTTTATACATTAGGCATACCAATATTTTAATATACAACACACGTGCATCTTCATTGTTATAATTGGATACAAGTTCCTTCAGTTAAGTCAAATGCAGCTCAATAAATTTCAATTAAAATTGAAATAAGGCATATTTAGGAAAGTGGTCATGATGCCAAGCACAACCTCACTTCAGAGACGTTGCACTTGTTATCCTCTCTAACTAGAATTGTTTGTCCAGATGGCCAGGTCCCTAACTTTATTTCAGGACTCTGTCGAGATCTTATCTCATCAGAGAAGCCTTCTCTGACCACCCTTTCTCCATTACTCATGATTCCACTTACTTTGCTTTGTTCTTTTTCATAGCACATACTTTCGTTATTGATTGTAAGTCATTGTGAAGGCTTAAGAAGGTGAATGCTAGAGCCAGACTGCCTAGAATTCAATCTTTGGCTCCCATTGCTTGCCTCATGACTTTGGGCAAGTTTCAGAAACTTCTTGTCCCTGGGTTCTTTATCTGTAAAACGGGAATAATAATAATACTTACCTCATACATTATTTTGAATTAACTCAAAGTGCATACAACATTACTTGGCATCAGAAAGCATTCAATAGTGTTGGCTATAATAACATGTATTATTACTGATTTTTATATATTCCTTTAATGTCTGTCTTCTCATCAGAATGTAATCTACTTGGGTGTTTTGTTTATTATATTCTCAGTACCTGGAAACATTCCTGGCATGTTGTAGGTACTCAAGAGAGAATTGTTAAATAGTTAAATGAATAAATGATAAAGTCACTATAGATGAATGAATGGTATGAGGGATATATAACTTACCCCATGGCCAACCCCACCCCATGGTACCCCGGGACCAACTGGACCCATTGGTGTCATCTTGAGCACATAAATTCTGCATGACCTATGCATATTCCAAAAGTTTATATTAAACACAATAGAGTTCAGATATAGAAGAAATAGGTTTGAGTTGGTAGATAGGCAAGTTTTAAGAAGTAGCCCTGAAGTAGCTTTAGGTTGGGGTGAACTTTGATATATGTGTGGGGAAGAGAAGAATGAAGAATATTCAAAGTGGAGAAACACTGGTCATGTGCAAGGCCACTCCAAGGTGAGCCAGTGAGCAGGTCAGGATGCCTTCAGTGGGGTAGTGATTTAGGGTAAGACCAGATGTGGAGAATCTGGGACAGGGGATAAGGAGTCTTACTTTATGTCAGAAAAGTGAGCCTTTCTTCCTGCCTCAATAATCTACAAGGGTACATTGCTTCCCTGTTTGTAAATGTAGCTCAGAAAGTATCAAGACTCGAGGAGAGGCACGTGCAGTATATAAATTCCCCCAGGATGTTACTTCCCTTTGGCAAGAACAATAGAATTATAAATGGGGTTGTTCTTAACTGAATATAGCAATGAATATGTCAGAGTGTGAAGAAACTAGAAAATATGCTGGTTAAAATTATATGATTTCAAGAAATTTAGACATTTGGTTAAACAAAAGGTATAGAATTATATATATGTTAAATTAGGGTTTTTCTGTTCATTAAAATCTTTTAGTTATCTCTTGGTATTCATGGAGAATTTGTTCCAGAAACCCCTGCAGATACCAAAATCTGCAGATGCTCAAGTCCCTTACTTGGTTCCCGGTATCCACAGATGCAGAACCCATGGATATGGAGGGACAACTGTATATTCCCCAGACCTCCAGTATCAGAGTCATTTGGAATGCTTATTGAAAATGTTGATCTCTAGGTCCTACTGCAGACTGACTGATTCTGAATTTCTAAGATACAAGTCAAGTCAAGCGCCTGCATTTTAAAAAGCCCCTTTATTTCTTTCAACATACACTTCGCTTACTAAAATCCAAGAATGGATGCCTTTGATTTGTTTAGAAGCAGGTAGCCCAATGTAAAGGGGAAGCTAATTAAGAGATGAAGGGATATTCAATGATTTCACTAGGTTAGTAATTTGAAAAGCATATAAATTCTTTTATTTTTCACTTCATTTATGGTAAAACGCAGCAATGTAAGTAAATGTTAAAAATCTTAATTAGAATATTCCACTAAATTAGCTTTCAACATTTTGTTTAAATATTACCTTGTTTGTTATGCTCTACTCAGTGTCTTCTGATCATTTTTAAATATTTATTTATATTTATCCCTTTTAAACTTATTCATTCAATGTTTATCTCTTTTCTAATTATAAAGCTAATTCTAGTTATTTTGGACAGTATAAATTTTTTTAAAAGGAAAAAAGGAATAACTTTCTGATTTGTGTTGTTTGCTCCATTTTACAAAATTAGGATCACACAGGACATACTATTTCGTAACCTGTGTTTTTTCATTTATTATATTTAAAAATATTTTCTTGTTATAGTAAATATTTCCTTAAATGTTCCTCCTGATTTCACAGCTTGTTCTTTTTCAGCTTTCCTTTACTTGCTGCTATTCAACAAAAACGAGAAAAATAACAACATAAATGCCCTCCAAAACCATCTATTTTCTCCTGGACTTAAGTCACGATGTCTCTTTATATGACTTTCTGAATGGGATCTACTCACAGTCACTCTCTCATACCCAGCTTTCTCTCATTTATTTAGAGCTACAAGTACACCTGCAGGCAGTAGTTCCTGAGACCTAACAACAGGGGCCCTGCCCTAGGACCCTGCTCTGGCCTCCTCTAGACATACTTCTCATTCATGGACTCTATAAAGCCAAAAGATTCAGCCAATTAAGAAACAACAAGCTCTTTTTAATGCACACAGCTTATTACTTACATAGAGAACAAAAGCAAGATGAACCAAAGTGCAAATCTCTACTTGCCTTGCTCTCCAGGAAGACACTGAAATCAGATGGGCTGGGTGAGGTGATGGCACTACATTGTTGCTGAGATGCGGCTTCCATGCTACAACTGAGCAGTTTATAGCCTGCAGCTATACGCTAAGTGGAGGGGGTAGAGGGAGAAAAAGCTACATACCTCAGGAGAACACAGGAAATGATGAGGTATTGACAGTATTCTTGGAAGATAGGAAGATGGGAAGGAAATGGCCTTTGTAGCATCTTCTCAGAAGCCTCTTATTCTTTTAAGTTGCCAGAGAATCACAGGGTGTTCACCCAAGACTTAAATCAGCTGGATGGAGTTAAGCCTTGTCTGCATGGCCTATATAAAAATGTGCAAGGCTACCAGAATGCTATGGCCAAGTGAATCCTCTACATCGGGCACTTGGATCTGTTTCCCTACCCCAAGACCAAGCTCTATGGCTACCTGAACCTGAGATTTCCTACCCAAATGGCTGAATGCCTGCTCCTACATCCTGTTGGAGGCTCTTTTGTTGGTAGACTTCATGTTGGTATGCACACCCTAGTCTTAAGGGGTGACAAAGCAGTGGTGTTTATGTGGGTCTGCAAAGAGCTTGGTTAAGCAAGCCGAGGTAATTGCATATGTTCCTCCAAGACCCCTTGGAATGCTAGACAGAGCGACCAAATCAGAATCAGATTGTAGGAATAAATGAAGCTTCTGCTGCCTGGGAGGAAAAACCTAAGGAAGGCAGAGAGGATGAAAAGTCAAAGTAAAGCCTTTCCTGGTGTACCCTTTTAACCCTGGATCACTAATTAATGGAGCATATAGATTTTCATTACAGGAAATCGGCTGCTCTTTGATGAAGAGAAAGCTGGCAAGGGGTTTTGATTGTCAGGGCAGTTCGAAATCTTGAACCTAGATTTTTGTTTAGAGCAAAAGTTCAATATATGTCATGATAAAATTTTTCAATGAAAATACTAAGTGGACTACTTAACTTTTTAAGAGTTAGTGAGAAGATATATTAAATAAAACTTACACATTTATATATATTTTTGAAATCCTATAAAACAATCCTTTAAATAGAAAAAGATTAATAATGTTTGCCTGGGTTTATTTTAATAATCAACCTCTCTATTGAGAAAATACGTAAAATAAGAAAAAGTGAGTTTATTGAATTTTAAGTAAGACTTGACTCACCTAAGACCTAAGTTTATTGTTTGAATCACATTATTATGACCGACACTCACCTAAATGAAAGTGCGTTATTAATTGTTTTGGGACAAGAGGTCTAAATTGGGATTGTCCAAACCAGAACATAGGCCATTCTTCCCACAGGTGATTACAATATGTTACCTAGTCAAAACAAACAAGTCTCTGTTAGTTGAATTCATCACATGGTGAGATCTCATGCACTTATGGACCAGGAACAGCCCTTTTTCTGGCCAAGGGAAATACTGAACGTTCTTTTTAAAGAAAGAAAGAAAAAAACCTGCTTTTCTTCACACAGATATCTTATATTACTTATACATTTTGAAAGGAGTTACGTAGAATTCTTAGTTATTTTGTTTTCAATGTGGCATACTTTTCATGCAGAATTTTATAGTTGAGTGTATTCAGTCATAAAAAATAGGTAACATGCTGTTCTTTGTATTCTTTGTGCTGAAGTATTTTGACCATTTACCATTTTGCTAGTTTTAAACTTATTGGAAAGGTGAAGCAGAATAAAAGAGCTTATGGTGCACTAAACTATAGGAAATTCTATCTATAAAGTGTTTACTGAGTACCAAGAGTTTAATGTAGAGCAGGAGAGCTATATTCCATTTTCCCATACCATTTTAATCTAAATAAACCTGGCTTTGATAAATATGCATACCTTTTTGTTCTTTCATTCATATATTCACATACTCTTTCATTCATACATTCATGTATTCTTTCATTCTTTTAGTTTTACAATTGCATAAATTTGTGCAAGATTATACCTAACACTCCCTACTAAAAGACTGTTTAGTTTTGCTTAATGAAGCTATAGAGATCTTACACTTATAAAAAGATGAACACTTGTGAAAACACACACACACACACACACACACACACACACACACACACACTCAGTTCCAGCTTAGATCTCTCTTACGAACTCTAGATCTATGTCAATCTGCTTATTTAAAATCTCTATTTGTACATTTCAAAGACTCATATAAACATGTTCAAACTTCAATTTATAATCATTTTTTTACCAAACCGTTCCTCTTTCAGTGTGCCGTTTTTGAATCATTGGCCACATTGTCCATTCGGATACCCAAAACCTCAGAAACCCATTAATCAGTGTTATATTAGAATAATGTCATTGTTGTTTCTCTCCCAATTAGTCTGCAACCTTCATGAGAACAAGACCATGATTTTTGTGTGTTTTTTGCTCATTATATTTCTAGCATTTAGCAGAGTGCTTGATATAAAATAGGCACTCAGTATTTGTAGAATAAGGCACTAGACATGTAATTTCACCTATCTTAAAATACTTCTAGCCTTATGGTGATGTATTTACCGGGCTTCATTTCCTCAGGTGCCAGTGTTCTGTAAAGACAAATGCTCCAGATTAGAAGTCAGAAGACCTTTGCTTTTCTCTCTCAACCTCCATCTCAACCTCCACTTCTTAACTCGGTAGCATTTTTTTCTATCATTTTACATCTCTGTAACAATAATTATCTCCTTCTGTCTACTATAGTATGTTATTTTAAGGATCAATTATGATGATAAATTTGCAAGTATTTTGTACACATGTGGAATATTATATAAAAAGCTATTTATTTATAAAATCTTTTATTAACTTTTAGAGGCAAGTCCAGAACATGTTATTCAGTCTCTGTATAGAGTGTTGATTCTTTTGTTTTTTTTCAAGATATACAATATTCTGCACTAAGATATGTAGAATCCCATATTAAAATATATGCATCAACTCAGGGGTCATAAAACGTTCATGCCTAGGCACACACCGAGTAACTGTAGATACAGTGTCTGCATGTCACTGCATATTTACAATACATTTTTATTCATTCTCTCTTTCCTGCCTTAATTTTTCTGTCAGCCTGAAAAGTTGCTTTTTATTCATGTCATGGCCTTATTTTCTGCAACTGCCTCTCGGAATATATTATTACAGATATTTTGCATATCATGGATATAGCACTTTCAGTTTGAAAATTCACTTTTCATGCTGATGTTATGTTTTCTAGGTCTAGTGTAAGGAATACATTATTATTAACAACATTTTGGAGTCTACTGTCTTTCATTTAGTACTTCTAATCCTCAAGATTCTTCAAAATACATTCAGTATAATTAATAGTTTGGGCACCTCTAAGATGTTGGTGTCTAAGAAAATCTACATTTTATGTCTAAAGATTGAGGAAACCATGTTCAAAGTTTGCTGTTTTTAGGAATTATGTTTGTAGAATGACTTGAAGTTTTCCTCAGAGCAGCCTTTCTATTCTTCTCTAAATAATCTCTGAATAGTCATCTATTACACAAAGTTTTGAGAGTTTTGGAATTTTAAGGTTGTTAGAAGACAATATAAAGACCAGAGTTCTAACTCATTTATCTAGTGAATTTTCATCATCCTTTGCTTATGGTTGATACTCAGGCAAGCATCCTTCTAAATACAAAGAAATGAGCATCCTTAGAAGTGTGGTTTCGATGTATATTCTTAACATGTCTACCTAAACACACCAAAGCATTGGTTAGGTCCTTCCTTCATTTCTTTTCACTTTATGGACATGTGTAGGGTACAGAGGTACGTGTGAGTTGATGCTAAGAAATGCACTACTTTGTATAGTTGCTTCAAAATGCATTTTTTATTTCTATTTATTTTAGGTTCAATATGAGATCTTGAACAGGAACCAAATGTTAGAGATGAGAAGGATAGTCTGAGACCATCCTGCCATTTTGATGTTTGTTTGCCTCTGTTCTCACGTCATATTTGTTCAAATATTTAGACAATAAATTTACTTCTTATTTATCTCATTACCTATCTTGTGTTTTGTGAGGAGACACTGTAACTGCTATCCTCATGGTAATTCATTAATCATAAGAGTTTTGATCTACGACACACACACACAGACGCACACACACATACACAAAACAATTAAAATATTCATCGACATTCATGTAATCCTTAAACCTAAAAAAATGAGCTGCATGTGTTTGCCATTGGTAACTTTCAGAACATAAAATCTTACAATTTTGAAGGGATGGAATTTTAGTTTTAGTTCCTGATTGTGTTTGAAGTGACAAGTAGATTGTTGCCAGTTTTAAAGGAACTTCTCTATTGTATAATAGCTTTAGATATTTTTTGGTTTCTAGAAATGCCCTTATGTAAAATTAGAGATGGCATACTTCTATAATTTTAGACATTTTTATAAGTACAATTAATAGGCTGTGCGTTAAACTATTAAAAACTAATAAAGAGACTTTACAATGTTTATGTAATTATAGGACCATGTTGGCTCTATATGTAGGACCAAGTAGGTTGATTGGATCTGTAAAAAATATTGATAGAAGGAGAATTTTAAAAGTATCAAAGTCAAGCATGCTTTAATTTCTTTCTAACATCTTTCACTTCTTATTCAAATGTTACTGCTTCCTATAGCCTAAATTGTTCTGTTATAGTTCATTTTTACTCTGGTAGAGTTTATCCTTGAGTGATTCTAGTCACATAAAGTCAAAGGTTAAACTTTCTAAATTATTATTTTTAGTGTTTGGAAATCATTTTCCCTTCATAATAGGCTGCTATTTAGATTGTTATAGAATTTTCAATTTATATTTTATTTATCCTATTGAACACCAACCCTAAAGATATTATCTTCTAACATAAAACTTTGTTGATAAAGTCTTTGAGGGTTTTTGGTTCTTGTTCCTCTGTAGAAAATCTGTTTTTCTTGTAAAAGTCTTTAGAATATTCTCTCTTCCTCTAAGCTGAAATTTCTCACAGCCATGTAACTGTGAGTCTTAATTTTCATGCTTCACAGCACTCTTCATGCATACTCCATCCTAAGACATGAATGCCCCTTTCAAGAAATTTTCTTCGTATTAGTTTGTTTTCTTCTTTCCTCTGTTGTCCTTGTTATCTCCTAGTATTTCTATCATATCTTTGAAATCTCTTTTACCTTTCCTTTATATAATTTTATATTTTGATTTTTCCTAACATACAAAGTGATCCCCTCAATTACATGTCTTTTAAGTTACTACTAGATGTTCATTTTATTATTGTCAAAAACTGGTAATGGTCTAATTTTAACCTCCTTGCAGACTAGTAAGTTAGCCTGCCCCAGATTCATGGATACTGGCTGAATATATGAGACTCTTGCCTTAGAGATTAAAAATAAATGTATTACTCATGACATAGCAGTTAGCATGAGCATCAATATATTTATTTCAGTACCCTTGCTTCTAAATCCTGAAGGATGACTGCTCAGACATTGTAAGAGAGAGAGCCTGAGCTTAGAGAACTGGGATCTTTTAATGTGAGCATGAAGCATGCTTACTTTCTGTTCCAGAGGTAAACACCATCTTCTCTTCCAAGACTATAAGCAAACCTGCCCTTTGCTCTGGAGGGAAACACTGTAACTATTTTCCAAGGCTTCTTACTATTTAAATATCTTTGAAGATAGTCCAAAAGTTAAGGTAATCAGTGCCATGCTACACAAGATGTGCAGAAATATGAGAAACTCAAATCTCTCCCGTCCATCATTTTATCTTTTTTTTTCAGTTTTGAAAAAATATATATATTTTTAATTTTCAGAATCTAAGGGTGGTTCTTTACTTGATTTATTTGTACAATTCTGCTTTTTTGAGGGGTGGGAAAATACAATATTATCTCAAAACACTTTTAGGTAGTTTTTTGAGTGGTCTTCTGTTCTCTATGTCGGTGCTTCTTCAAGTTTCTTGCACACAAGTCATCTAGGAACCTGTTTAAATGCTAATTCTGATTATAGAGATGTGAGGTAGGGCTTGGGATTCTAAATCCCTAACAAAATCCTGGTGATGCCCCGCTGTTGGTTATTGGGCAGCTATTTGACTATCAGGGATCTGTCATTCTTGTTCCCTCAGATGTCACTTGTGTTTGTTTATCTGAGTTTCGCTTGTCCTACTTCTAATTTTCTTCACAAATCTGGGGTGGTTCATATTTATGAATCTAGGTCTCAGATGAATAGCGGCGATCTGAGCACCAGTAAAGGTCTTTTCCCCAAACCTTCTCCTTCGGAGGGCTGACTTCCAATTCCTTCTCAGGAAGAAAAGCTTCCTGGAGGGAAACAGTGTAGTCAAGACCTCCAAAATTGTGTTTCTCCATGAGAACAATATGAACAATAACAAAAGTGTCAGAATCAACTTTTTCAAAACCCTGAAACTAAAGGCTTGGGACAACCCAAGGAGCATTTATTTAAAAAAAAAAAAAAAAACAAAAAAAAAAAACAGCCAAATTTCAGTAACAATAGCAAGTTTTGTGGCAATTTATTTGGCCTATTTTCATCCTAGGACTGTAGTAACCTTCAAAACCATCAATCACCCTGCAAACACAGTGAAAGCCAGCAACCTAACAGTCACTGGCAGGGAAAGACTCATTTTGGGTCCGTTTCGAGAGGATTGTCATCATTTGATCTTTCTGGCCATCCCTGGAAACCTGCATTACCAGTGCATACTTTTATTTAAGTGCAGTCGGAGCTTGCACAGTGTAAACTACCTTTTCTGTGTGGATATTGTTCAGAAACAATCAGCGGCAACTGTTTAATATCAAAGCTGCCTGAGGAAGCCACAAGTGTTAGAGAAGCAAGAAGCTGATTAAAAGAATTAAAAGAAAAATATGAGGAATGAGATTGGGGGCTTTGGGAAGCTCTGACATATTTCTAGGAATTTACAAGTTTATGTGCACATGTAGGTCTGTGCGCATGTCTAGGAAAGACCTGAGAAAAACCAGGCTTTCACCTCTGGGTGACTGAGTTTCTATGTAAGCAAGAAGTGAAGGTAAAGGCAGCCTTGTAAACTGCTGGCCTGCGTGTTAAAGGCGTGATCTGACATCTACACGTCACCCCTTGGCTAAGTCTGGGGAACTTCTCTGTTCCAAGCCTTTAAGAAAATATCTTTATAACTATTAGATGACCACTAAGCTAACCAAGCAGAAACTTCAGTGGCCAAACATGACAAAGAATATAGACTTTATACATTCAGGAAAGTCTCTAAACAAACAGCAACAGCAACAAACCTAGTTTTCCAAAATTTCCACATTATATGATTTAAAATATCCTGTTTTCAACAAAAGATTACAAGGCATGCAGAGAAAAGATTTAGATCATTCTAAAGTATAAAGAATTAGCATAAAATCATACAGCCATACCCCAGCTTTTTCTCTAGAGCATGCTTTCCTAATATTAAATTCCTTAATTTTAGAATTTTTTTGCAAACCAAATAGATTGATAATTTCTCAAATCAAGGCATGTTTCCTTTTAGTTAAAATTTATTTTCTCTTGTGTTTTATTAGAAGCATCAAGCAGAATGCAAACCATACTTTTAATACTTTGCTTGGAAATCTAAGATTGCAGGAAAATAGAATGTATATATCTTTGAGGGGCTGTTATTCTGCCTAACACACTCATTGCCACAAAGAAAACAATAATGGAAGAACAGAGAAACCAAAAGACATAAGATATGTATAAAACAAATGGCAGAATGGCACACAAATCATACTTTATCAGTAATTCCAAGATTACATTAAATGTAAATAGTTTTAACTCTAAAATTGTAAAGTAGAAATTGGCAAAATAGAAATTTAAAGAATGAACCAATTTTAATTTCAAAGACAGAGACACAAAGTTGTAAGTAAAAGGATAGAAAATATATTCTATATAAACAATAACCAAAAGTCATAGAACATATAGTAACAGATAAATATACATTAAGAAAAAAAACATATTGCTAGAAACAAAGAAGGATATTTTATAATTAGAAAAAGGTCAATTCAATAAGAAAATATAAGGTTTTTTCCTGTCAGTCCATCGTATCTGGTTTTCTGTAAGCTTTCAGACCTATAAATGCTATTATTTCTCTCTTACCATTACCATCCCAGTTTCCTTTTTTCTAGTTATTATTTCTTTGATGTTTTCTCTCATTTCACTAGAATTTAAAGAAGAAGAGAGTATAGAAGCATATATTCATTCTGCCATCTTTACTCAAAAGTCTTCTATGATTTTTAAAATTGTGTTTGATAAAGTAAAACAGCATTGGAAATACATTTTGTTTTCATTTCTTGGTTTACTAGAGAAATTGGATACTTCACATGTAGGTCTTCTGAATGAAATGTCTATTATACTTGTGAGATTTTTTATGATTCTAAAGAAGTTCTTAGTATAAGATGATAATCTTGTTCATCAACCTCACTGTGAATATTTTATCTAATCCTATTGGACTTTTAATATTGCTTCCCTTTTTTTGGCATGTAGACAATTTTTAATTTACCAAATCTATCCATTTTAAATGTTTTTGTTCTTTTCTCTATATCTTCTAGTCTCTCTCTATATATTTCTTTTCTATATTTTGTTCTCTTGTGGGTTATTATTAATTTAAAATTAATTTTCCATAATGTTATAGAAATTATATGTTC
>NW_011888793.1:16463483-16504652 GCF_000151845.1 Pteropus vampyrus
CTGCCATCTTTACTCAAAAGTCTTCTATGATTTTTAAAATTGTGTTTGATAAAGTAAAACAGCATTGGAAATACATTTTGTTTTCATTTCTTGGTTTACTAGAGAGATTGGATACTTCACATGTAGGTCTTCTGAATGAAATGTCTATTATACTTGTGAGATTTTTTATGATTCTAAAGAAGTTCTTAGTATAAGATGATAATCTTGTTCATCAACCTCACTGTGAATATTTTATCTAATCCTATTGGACTTTTAATATTGCTTCCCTTTTTTTGGCATGTAGACAATTTTTAATTTACCAAATCTATCCATTTTAAATGTTTTTGTTCTTTTCTCTATATCTTCTAGTCTCTCTCTATATATTTCTTTTCTATATTTTGTTCTCTTGTGGGTTATTATTAATTTAAAATTAATTTTCCATAATGTTATAGAAATTATATGTTCATGATTATTGTAAATTAAGTATTTAAGATGACTAACTTTTTATGTTTCTGATGTTACAAGTTTTCCAGCTTTTACCTATTTTGTAGACCTTATTTTCAAGTATTAAAGTACTGCCTTTATCATATTATTATCACAAATTTTTTCTTTGGCCATACTTTTATAGTTTTATTCTACAAAATTAAATACCAACTATGAATTTGTTGTAATGTCTTAATCTACCCATGGTAAACTTTATGAAAATAAAAAAATGTATGTTTTCTTTAGCAGTGTGACAATGCTGGTTGTTTAGGTAGTGACTTTGCTGAGTAAAATTTCTGTTTTTTCTTCTCTGGTTGATAGGCCTGTAATAATTTCATTCTTCAAGTTTATTGAGAATGTATTTAAATGAATAAAATCACACTGGAGAGATTTCCTGATATTGAGAACTTACTTTCTAAAAATATGTCATTTAAAAGTTGTGATATATGTTTAACTTCCCCCCTGAAAAATCTAAACTAAAACAAAAATTAAATTGTCTAAGCAAACTCACTTTCAAATTTGAGTGTATCAGAAGTTTTAGATAAAATTTTATTAGACTCTTCAGTATAATTTTCCCTTTAAGATTTTGATAAAGTGATAGAGATCAAAGAATAAAATTAACTGACACAATTTTATATGATAAAAGCATAGGTGAAATGCTCTGGCGTTTTACAAACAGTCTATCCCAATTTCTATATCTAATATTCACCTTTCATATATTCACAACTGGCAAATGCCTAGTTTTAAATAACACATTTGTGTGTGACCTTTTAAGAAAATTACCAACGTCTTTGTTTAGAGTGCAGAGGGCATGGATTTCACAGAGCATTTCCCACTAAATGGAGTATATTACTCCAGTATCATGGCCATGTTGTCAGGAAGTGGCACTTCATTAAGATAATGTGACCTTTAGAATACTCTTCCAACCTTTTAATATGTCTTTGGTAGTGGAATTTGTACTTTAATTTCTGTGACTTTTAGATAAGTTGGAAATAAAAAGTAATCGAAGGTTATATTCTTTATTTCCCTTCAGCTATACATTGTATGTGTGTGTGTATGTGTGTATGTGTTTCTAAAATGCCCCCCAAAAAATGTCAGGTAAAGGATATTTGTTCAAACTGGGAATAATCTGCCAGAAAAAAAAAAAATGACTTTTAGAGTTAAAATCAAATTGGTGAGTTTATACCTATCGTGGAAAGGAAATAAGGGAGAAAATGTCTATGTAGAAAAAAGAAAAAAATTGTTTTTTTGCTACTGCATTTTCAAAAAAGTTGAGAAGGGCCTCAAAAGCCTTTTTCTTGTTTCATAATGACAGTGAGATAATATTTTTCTCATTGTGCTTGCTACAGTAACTTAAAGCTGTTTATTAATTCAAAGCCATCATTAAAAGTAGAAATTTAACTTTTAAAACCACTTTTATAGAAGAATCAATGTAGGCAATTTAATGAAAAGAGGAAAAGAGATGACAGTTCTTATTAGGCCCCAAGTAGTATTTCTTAGGAACTATTTATGTGTCACTTGATTTATTTATAGAATGAAATTTTATGATTATAATTGAATCTTTCACTTGATACTTGAGTGTTTTGAAATATATCTATGGCTAAGTATTTTTTTTATTTTGATCTGTAGACATTTAGGTGGTGCCAGAAGATGTATTTCTTAATCACATCTTTGACAATTGTAACATTGAGATTGTCTTTTTGATGTATTTGAAACGGGGCATTCATTTTACACCCTCACAGTGGCAGCATTATGTAAAATGACAGAACCAAATGGTGGCAAGAAAGGTGAATAGGGAATTTTTGGTTCTTCTACTTGATATGTGGCCTTTGACAAACCATTTAGCTTCCCAAGCTTTAGTTTCTGTATTAGAAAAATAACATTGTATGGTAGGAACTCATTTAGTTGCAAGTAACAGAAAACCTAGCTATGGTGATTTTAAAAATAGACGTTGGTTCTTCTCAAATAACCAGAAGACGGGAAATAGATAGTCCAGGGCAGATGTACCTACTTAGTGCTCTCATAGGGGACTTCATTATTTCTATACTTCTTCTTCATTTTTGGTTGTGGCCCCATTGTCACAAGAGGGCTGCTAAACTTCAAGTCTAGAGGATAAAAAAAAGCCAATGTCTCACCTTGAAGGCCATCAGGCAGGAAGAATTCTCTCTTACTTGGGGGAAGGTCAGCCTTTTCATTTTCTTCAAGCCTTCAACTGATTGGATAAGACTTACTACTCATGTTAGGCAGGGCGATCTCTTTTACACAGTCTACCTATTTAAATGTTAATCTCACCCCAAATCTCTCTCTCTCTCTCTCTCTCTCTCTCTCTCACACACACACACACACACACACACACACACCCAGAATAAGGTTTAACCAAATATCTCATCACCCTATAGCTCAGTCAAGTTGACACATAAAATTAACCATTACGAGGCCAGAAATGGATACTTTTTCAATGGAATATTATTTTTACGTTGCTGCCTAACATCTTACCACAAAATTTTTGGCTTAAAACAATACAAATTTAACATCTCAGTTTTCATGGATCAGAAGTTCTGGCATAAAAGCAGAGTCCACTGCTCCGGGTTTCAAGATTAGTCAGGCTGTATTTTTTGGAACTTGTAGTCCTCTAGAGGTGGTTATTGAAATAATTTATTTCCTTGTGGTTATAGAACTGACACCCTCACCATCTAGAGGTCACCTGTAGTTCCCTGCCCTGTCTATGTCCTCTCCATAGAAGTTCAATATCACATAGCAGCTTGCTTCTTCATGATCAGCAGGAGAGACTTTCACTGTAGTCATTGACAGCCTGTATAACATAATCTAATCCTGGGAATGATACCCTTTGTCTTAGTTCATTATTTAGAAGCTAGTCACATGAATGTAAACAAGATTGAACAAAGTTATGGACACTCAGAGGTGAAAATTACTGGAGTAACTCCAGAACTGTCCACTGTAGATGATTCTTGGAATTAACTTTTGAAGTACATTGAAGCTTAAATTTGACTGTGACTTTCAAAGCTTAAGAACAAATTGAGCAAAGAGGAAGCTTGACAAAAGCAGAAAGGGTGTTTTCACTCCTAACTGTAGTTAATAGAGGTTGCTTTGACACTGACTACGTTGGAATATGAGGACCTAACTTTACGGACATGGGAGATTGTTTCTCAAGATATTACACATTCAAAAATGACCTAATAAGGCAAAAGCTCTCATGCTCTAGATTCCATCCATTGTGAACAGTGAAAAGGCAGAAAATAATAAATACAAACTACAAACTTAGTAGGGCTTTAATAATCTTGTCATTTTTTATAGCCATTATCAACCTGACTAAAGTGCCTGAAATAACCATCCTAATATTCTATTTATGTAGAGTGGTGTCCATTTGAAAACCAAAGTGACTTGATATATTTCTACAGCTATGTACTTTTGTATGCTAGTATTTTTTGTATCTATGCCCTGGCTGCCAAATCTCCAAATATTTTTTATGGTGGAGCTAGTATCTCAGAAAGTTCCAGTAATATGAGTCTTTCTGTATTTTCCCTGTCTTCCTTCACTACTCTTACCCTATTGACAATTTATAACCTCTGCACCATCTGGGGAACAGACTGCTGGCTGCCAAGTAGACTCATTAACATTCCCCTCCAGGAACTCTTGCTGTTTAATTAGGCTGTCTGCTGGATTCAGGCACTGAGATCCTTAGGTGGCTGTGTAACAAATCCATGACTCCATGCATTTTAGATGTCAAGGTCACTAAGATTCCCGCTTATACTTAATACAAGAAAGGGACTGCAGATCTTTGGCTGCCAAATTCGAATTATCAATGGCTTTAAAGGGAACTTTCCATAGTTAATTGATACAGTAAGTTATCGTCCACTGAATTCACAGCTGTTCCTTCTGTGTTGTTTGACAACATTCTAAACCTTAGGTCATCAGGACTGGCCTTCAGGTCAACCTTCTCGTCAAAACTAGTCAATAGTGTTTGTAGAGTACTATCCAAACCCAATACTGAGATTACTATATGTGCCATAATTAAATGAATCCAATTAATTAAATTCTCTGAAGACAGATTGTTGAAAGTATTAGCATTCAAGACATATTTGATTTAAGTAGAAAAAATGGTATTTTTTTTCAAATGCTAAATTGGGGAAGTTCTCTTTAAAAAAAAATACTTCTTAATGGAATGATTTGTTTAATGTTGAATAAATATTTTCTAACCATCACTGGTTTGAAGAAAAGTGAAAACAGTGATTATGCAAAACATGTCAAGTCACAGTTTTCCAAATTTAGGGATGGAACCATTACAAGTATATGTCAACCAACTCTGGTCCTTTTTGGCTGAGTTAAGTATTCATAAATGTGATTCATTTACTTGTCAAATATTTATTGCTCATTCACCTTTGGCCAGGTCCTGGGCTAGATGCTATGAATATAATGGTGACCCAAAATAGACAAAGAAGAGGTTTCCATTCTAGGTGCGGGGGGCCGGCGGGGGGGGAACAATAATCAACAAAAAAACAACAAAACAAAATACAATCACAATGATAAGTAAACATACCTACTTTCATGAGGTCTCATAATTCAGAGTGTTGACTGAATCTGGTAAACAGGGAAGTATTTTGAACTGATGTTTGAACTGATGAGATAGAAATGATAAATTGGTAATATCAAGGTATGATTTAGGAGCCTTCAAAAGAGAAAAAACACATGCTGGTGCCCTGTATTAGGGGAGCAGGCACATCTGAAAGAAAGCTGGTTTTCAGAAAGGAGGGGCAATTACAATGTGATCTAAGGAAAGGCTTCCTGAGTCTACTTAGATTGTTCATCTTAAACTATTTTATCTACTGCAGCTAGAGAATCACCTTCCAGTAGTATCCTTAACATTAAGACCTGTGCTGTTTTACTCTGGCTGTCTCAGCCTAACCCTGCCTCTCACTAAAAGAAAAAGGAGTAACTAAATTAACGGGCTCAGTTTTGCTTCTCTCCATACCTACCGGTCTTGACTAATAAAGAATATGATGAATTTTCATAATTCTCATAGCGAATTTAGAATTGTCAGTGGCATTGCTGTAAAATGAGTCTTTTCTGGTAGTGTTTCAAGATGCTTGGGCTAAGAAATAATTATTTGGTATTAACCTTTAAATAAAATGACAATATCTTGTGTAAAGACAAAGCTTTTCAATGCTATTTCACTTGTTCGTGCATTTACTTTTTTTTTTCCAAACATTTTGCCTTTCTTTTTTCCCCCCTAGTTCTGCTGAGGAAATGAAATATTCTATTTTCTCAGTATAATTATTTTTTTATTTGTGATTACATATATCAATAGTAGATTCTTTTTGAGAGAGACGGAAGCTCATTGGCTACAAGGAAAATCATATTTGAGGGTTAATATATAAAACTCCCCTTCCCTCCAGTTATTTTAGTTATAAAGATATCCGTAGGGAAAAAGAGAAAAAAACTTTCTACATGCAGATAGAATTTCACCTATTTGTTGTCAGAATGCTGTGATATGATCTCTGTTTTGTAGGCTTTACTTACCAAAAAGGGGTTACAATGTATGATCAATCTGTCAAATACCCCACAACTGGAATCTGACATATGGCATTCTTTTGAAGAATGCTTAATTAATGCTTTTGTTCTGGATAGTTCTTAAAAATTAGTCAATTTTATTTATAATGATCTCTGTTCAATAATATTTAATATTGCTTTTATGTAATATAACTAAAAATGATACACACATAAACTAAAATGATTTTTAAAATATGAGCATTAGAGTTAATAGCTTTATTATACCATCTATTATATTAATTACAAGGTATATGTAGTAGAATAAGATCTGGGAGCCAAGACAGACCACAAGCTATCTATGTGAATTTATGAAGAATGCTATAAAAAAGCGTAATATTTCTGAAATTTTATAGTCATGCAGTAATCATACATTTTTTCTTTATTTTTAAATTTAGGAATATGAGGTATTTAAGAAAAGAGCAGCAAAGGGCAATTGCACTCATTAAAATGTCAGAAAATATTACCAATGGGAAAAGCCTAAATGAATTGGAATTAGTTCATATGCAGATGTAGAAGCTAATGGTCTTTTCATAAGTCAATAATAATTTTAAACAGCAGGGAAAATGTTTTATGATCAGTATTGTAATCAGCTGGTTTTATTATTCAGTGAAATAAAGTATGAGAAAACAAATCTAAACTGGAATTTTAAACAGAAATAGTCTGTCTACTAGAGATGTTTATTGCTGTTATATATGTTTTTCTATTTAAAGTCTTCATTTATAAGCACCTCAAATGCACAGCCTTATATTTTTTAGGGCTCCCTATAGTGGTGGCAAAAGGAATTAGGTACTCTAAATTGTGCTATATATGGGGTAAGAGAATGTAAGAAGAAAGGAGGATATGGCAGTACTCACATTTGAATCAAGACGTATATAAACTTCAGACCTTAGGAAATTTAGATGATGTTTCTTATCTTCCGTTCATTTCTCATAGGTATGAAATAAGTTATTCAGTTTAATCTGGCCCGTTGTGGAAAAATGTTTTTAAGCCACAAGATTATATAGTATAGTAATTTTGCTTGTTTTGGCCATTCCTAAATTGTTCTAATGAAAGCCTTGCATTAATGGAGATATATAGATGCACTTGGGTAAATATAGGAGTCTCCAACTGGATTCAAACAGATGGGATTTAACCACAACTCGCACACATACATCACAATAGCAGGGGAACGCCAACACAGGTGCAAGAGAGACAAGATGTTTCTTGGTAAACTTAAGAAAAAAAAAAGGAGGGGAAAGAAGTCTTACTTTTTTTCTATTTAACATTTTAAAATCTAATTATTCTTGGAACAATAGAAGGTGGTGCTGTGATAGCTTTGAATGAAAAGAGGATTAAAGTCTAGTGCTTTGAATCTATTCTAATTTAGCCTAACTTTTGGATGAGGTGAAAGAAATAACAACTTCGTCTTGAATGAAATGCGAAGGAGCTTGTTTTGGTTACAAAATGTACTTTTGCCTTCCTGAAAGGATTATAGATGGAAAGAGAAACTCAAGGTCATAGGCCTTGATGTTTTGCTCCTTCTATGGTAAACTTATTTCTGAAGATTGTTGGCTCAGCTAGTTCTTACCTAGATGCCCCGAAGATAAATTTGAATTTAGGCTTATGATAATGATTGTTATCAGTGTCTCATTGTCCTGTTTGGAGGGCAGGAAATTTGACTGCGTGTGTGTGTCTGTGTGTGTGTGTGTGTGTGTGTGTGTGTGTGTGTGTGTGTGGGCGGAGTTCCAACTGTGAATGACAATTGAAATGCCTAGCTATTTCTTTCAAACTGGTGGCTAGGAATTGCTCTCATAGAACTATAAACACATTTTTATTATTTAGGGTAAGTGAATGCTATCAAACCATTTCTCTCTAGCTATAATGGAGCTAATTTTATATTTTCATAGGCTTAATCTTAACCAATCGTTTGCAAAATCTATTTAGCTGTCAAATTTTTTTTTTTTTTAATCTAGGGAACTCGCTTTATTTACTAAAGAACTTTTTTTTAATTAAAAATATATTTTAAATAATTTTGTTCTACCTACGTTTTTGCGAATTTGGGCAGGCTATGGCTTATGTTTGTTGAAGCAGTATAAATGTACGATAGTGAAAAAGTCAAACTAATAGGTAACGCTTCAGATAAAGGAGATAATGGAGTAATAATATTAAGATAAACAGTTTATCTCTAAAGAGAGTATTCCTCAAGGTTTTCAGCAGTTTAAAACAACTCTAAAATAAGATCATCTTATTAAGAAACTATAATCAAATTTATCCAAATTAGTACATTTTATAATGATACCATTTGACAAAAACTCTTTTAACTAAGGCATGATCCAAATGTTTTCAAAACCCTCAGTTTAGCCAAGTTACTCTGTAATATCTCAACAGCTCAGCTGTCATTTAATAGTCAAAGTTTCTTGACTTTTAAAGCAGCATGAAGGTCAGAAATTTTGTGTACCCAGGAACCAGGTTCACCCCAGGAATTCCCCTCAGGTCTTTTTTACCCTGAACTTGTCTGAATGTTACATGGACTTTTTCTAGAGACACGAATCCACAACAAATCAGGTTATGGAGTTGTGTTGCAAAGATAGCATTGTTATTGGGGTTAGGATAGAGATTTGCCATGAGCAAAATAGTTAAACTTGGGGAAAATGAAAATAAAAATGAACAAGCGCAATGTAGTTTCTGTTCCATAAAATACTAAGAAATTAAGTGATGATGCTTATCACATTTATTTCTCTAAGACCCATATCCAGAACATGTTATTTATTTTCAACTGTATTAATCAGAAAACATAGGGATAAAGACGTAGGCAGATTTAGGGAAAGTGTTTCAGGGCTAACAGCAGGGGAGACTGACTATACGTCCTTTGCCTAGAAGGCAAGGGGTAGCTGGAGCAGTGGTCAGAAAGGGGAGAGCTGTATAGAGGACATTATTGAAGGAATGGCCTTCAGTCAAGGGATAGAGCCAAACTTCTGTGACCTGGCAGGGTGGAAACTGAGGAATAAGTATCTAATTTCACTCTTTTCCTATCCAATGATCTCCTGCACTTGGTTTCCATTGGCCAAAACTAAAAGAAGACAAAGGAGATTGTAGCCCACACAGGTCAGCTTCTCTGGGCACACAGTAGAGTGATGAAGGGTAGAGTGTCAATCTTGAAGGCCGATGTAAATGTTACATGTAAACTTTTTATGGTGTAACGGTGTTTGTAAAACTCAAACTAAATTGGCTCAGCTTTAAGTGTATGGAAAACTTTTGTTAATTTCAGAATATGATTTATAATACACAGTGTAAAAAATTACTTCAGCTAATTGTTTACTGATTTAAAGATTCCCATTCAAAAGTTATAATATATAATAATATACATTGGAATTAGAAGTGAGGATAAAATTATAAATCTAACCAGAATTTAACAAGAAGGGAAAGCCATTATGAAGGAAGCTAGGAGGCTTGGAAAATCAAGTGATTTTGATATCAGAGCTGAGTCTGAATCCTGACTGGGCATTGTTCCTGAGACCTTATGTAATTAACCATGAGGCACTGTGCTGCCTGAGGGATTCACATGCAGTAAGTGCTGAACAACTTAGTACTATTACCCTTATGAGCACTCTCCCTTGCTAAAGTCTTATTATGAATCACCGAGAAGGCTAAAGTAATTTTTACTTTAGCTGAAGTAATTTTTTACACTGTGTATTATAAATCATATTCTGAAATTAACAATACCAATTTTAGTATATATTTAGCCTTGTAATCTTGCTTTAAAAGTGTTAATGCCTAACTGTGTGACTCTACATAGAATTTACAAGTGGATATACTTCTGTAACATTTTTATGATCAGATTCACTGATATTCATTAAAACATTCCAAAGTGATACACAAGATATAGGTAATCCCAGTTCAAAAGAATGATTGTCTCTCAAATCCATCCCCGTCACTAGTGATGAGAACCAAGGCTGTGCAATTCAAATCAATTCAGACACATGTTCATGTTCGAAACAAGGAATGTAAGAGCAGGTGTCAGAATAGTGTTTTCAACATATGGTAAGCTCTTCCGATGCAGCTGGCTGCAATCCTTGTCAAAGGTCATAGAGACAAAAAGACATAAAGTCAGAAGTGGTTAGGTGCTTCAAAAGTACATTCAGGAAACAGCACCATTACAAACCATATTCCTTGAACCAGAGAAAAATTCCCCTTTATCAATAATGTAAAGTGATTTGAAAGCTGAGTCTGAATTTAGTTAAGTAAGTTTCCATGTATCGGAGAGCAACAGAGAAATAGATGAATTGAGAAGTCAAAAAGACATATACAGCTGAGAACAGTATAGCAACAAGAGATTCAACTGCAGTTAGCTCCCTGAGCTTGTATATTGATTACATTCCAGAGAACAAGTGGACATTTTTAAATGTGGCCATCCTTGAATGGCCGAAACAGGATGGCTATTTTATCACTCTCCAGCACTGTGTGTAAGGCCGGAGACGTTGATTAGAACAGGGGTCCCTAACCCCAGGCTGTGGACCAGGACCTGTCTGCGGCCTGTTAGGAACGAGGCTGCATGGCAGGAGGTGAGCTGCATGGCAGGAGGTGAGCTGCATGGCAGGAGGTGAGCTGGAGGAGTGAAGCTTCATCTGTATTTGTAGCTGCTCCCTAGCGCGGGCATCACCGCCTCAGCTCTACCACAGATCGTTAGGCATTAGATTCTCATAGGAGCACTGGTCCCTGCTGCCAAAAAGGTTGTGGACCACTGGAGAGGATGTCCACATTGTAAGGAAAGAGTTTTCACAAAGAGTGAGTTGCATTGCAGCCACCATGAAAGAATAGTGTGATTAACTGTCACTTTCTCTAAAGAGTCTTTCCTGATCCTCTAAACTTGGCTTAAATTGTTCTCCTGAGTACTATCACACCTCCCTGCACTACCATATTACTGTCATGCTGTGCTGTGTGTAGTTATTTATCTAAGTTTTGCACTAGGTTGGTAGTTCCACGAGGACAGGACTGTCCGTCTCTTCCGTGTTCTATTTAATGCCTTGCATTGACAAAGTAAATGTTTAGGACAAGTTTGCTGGGCAGTAGAAACAACAAAGTGCTTATAACCGGAAAAGAGGGAAAACTAACTTGGCCTGTGTGGTATTGTGATTTATAATAATGAATATATATTTGTTCTTTATCCACTGTTCCTGACACAGAGTTTCTGAAACCCTTAGAATACCCTAAACTATAAAGATGTCTTTTGCTATGTTAATGAAGAGATGAGAGGATCTCACCTAAGGAGGGGAGCTGGTTGCTTAGAGATCCAATGGTGTGTTTAGAGGATGGGAACTTTCAGTCTTATCTTCTTGAACTCTGGGAGGGGAAAGGGGCTGGAGGTTGAATTTAATCCACCAACAGCCAATGATTTAATCAATTCTTCCTACTGTAAGTAATGAAGCCTCCATAAAAACGAAAAGGATGGGGTGTGGAGAGCATCAGGGTGGGTGAACACATGGAGATCTAGAGAGTGGAACACACTGAAGAGGGCATGGAAGCTCCAAGTTTTTTAACCTTGCTCTATATGTTTCATCCATCTGGCTGTTCTTGAGTTACATCCTTTTAGACCAGTAATCTAGTAAGTAAAATATTTCTCTGAGTTCTTTGGTCTGCTCTACTAAATTAATAAAACCCAAGGAGGGAGTCCTTGGAACTTCCAGTCTATTTCCAATCTGTAGAAGCACAGGTGACAACCCGGGCTTGTAATTGAAATCTGAAGTGAGGGGGTAGTCTTGTAGAATCTGAGACTATTTTCAGGTAGATAGTGTCAGAATTAAGTTAAGTTGTAGGATACAGCTGT
Source organism: Pteropus vampyrus (assembly GCF_000151845.1). NCBI lineage: Eukaryota > Metazoa > Chordata > Mammalia > Chiroptera > Pteropodidae > Pteropus > Pteropus vampyrus. Next base: position 16,475,317 of record NW_011888793.1, read on the forward strand.
TTTCTGAGAATTGCTTGGTGGTGAGGAAAAAGCCCATATGCTGGAATTGATGGCCAGAATCATAGGCTTATATGACTATCCTTTTTACCCTGATTGGTTTTTGGTGAGGCAGAATTGTTCCTTGGTTAGTTTGGACTTGCTTTCTGGAAAAAAATGTTAATAAATGCTTGTTTGGAGAACAGACCGTTGAGTTTGGAGTTTATTCTGACAGGAAAGAAGTATATCTACTTTAGTTTATTTTTAATGCATACCCCTGGTAAAGACCTAGTCAGGCTTTTCAGTACCTCATTGCAATCTTTCAAGAACATGAGAGTACATCTATAGTCCTAGTCTTGACCCACAACAGAGCCAAGAGGCCTCCTGCAGCCTGTGTTGTCATATAACAAAGAATCAAAGAATCAAAAGCAACTTGGCTAGGATCCTGTAAACCTTTGTGACTATCGAGGCCCATCTGATATATTTCTCTTTGATTTTCAAACCGATAACCTAAGCAACATTCGACGCTGAATCCTCAGTTTGCTAAAAAAATGTTGCTGACTGCTGTTTTGGGTGGAGAAAGAAAAATCCTGATAGAAATGTGCTGACAGATCTTGATAAAAATGCACTGACATTTTTTATCTGGTAAAATGCATGCTTTTACTCCTAACTTCTCAAAACAACAGATGATTAAAAAAAGTTTGGATGGACACTCTTTGAAATATGTAAAAAAATTATAGAAATAAAAGAGTGAGTGATACCATAATAAAAGAAACTTTAAAACTTACTCTAAAAAAGTAGTATTCAAAACCATAAGGGAAGTAAAAACCAAACACTAAAGGCAGTGGTAGGATGTTTCACAATACAGATATTTGTATAGGTTGTGAGAGACTGAGAGATTCTTCCACCAGTATTACCTCTGTGAAACCTGGAAGGAGGGTTCTCAGGGGTTTTCTGTGACTGAGCGCAGACTCACAGTTTACTTCAGTGCTTGTTATCAAGTCCACTTGGTAATGAAGTGAAAAATTTAGTACCAAAGGGCATAGTTCTAATACTTGAACTGAAAGAGAAAACTTACGAATAGTCCTGGAGAAAGAGTTATGATTCCTTGGTTTGTAAACATTAGCTTAGTTATATTTTAGCACATTAAATAAACATCCAGTGAGTACAAAAATAATGCTATCAGAATGCCTTTAAAAAAGTATGCACTTGATATCTTTCATGTGAAATTACACTGTAGCATGGGCTGCTCTAAAATGTATCAGCCATTAAGAAAATTGCAAGGAAATTTTTGTTAGTTAAATTTGCCACATACCACATACATTTTAAGTATTTGGAGTAGAGCACTATCAAGAATTTGATGAATAAATGTCTTAAATCTATGTTTTGAAAATATTATCTTAAACATTTTATATAATTCTGCCCAAATGTATAAATTTTCATTAGTACTTGAACATAAAATTATTAGACCTTTGTGAGGACTAGGTAAAATGAAGAATTTTAAAACATTATTAGGTTAGCTTTTATTACACATAATGAGAATCTCCCAGATGGTGTAGAAATCATTAAAAATTAATTTTACAGCCACTGGACTTGTCTTGAAGTGTCTCGAACTGATAAGCTTTCGTAATCTTCTAGTGTTGCTTCAGTTCATTGATGAAGTTAAATGGCTGTTTTTTTAAAATTGATAATTTTATTATAATTATTAAAGAGTGGTGTATTCATTTTGCCTCAGGTGTTTAAAGTGAGATCCAACCCCCGAAGAAAATTATGCTTTAGTAAGGTGAGTCTCAAGTATTTCAAGTATGAAGACACTTTTTAATATAAACCATTTTGTTATAGATCTATATTATTATAGTTGGCCTTTTAATATTTGTTGATTGAGAAAGTGCATGATAGAAAGCTATGAATTCAGAATTGATTTAAGATAAATATGTATTTATTAATCCAAATAGTACTTATATATTTGAAAAATAAGTATGTACTGTATATACTAATAGTATACAATATATTATATATGTGATTAAATAATTCTTGCAATAGCTCTGCTACCCTGTTAGGCATTTGTGATTAATGCTGAACCATTGCTCTAGACCTTATTTAAGAAGATATACGATGTCAGTGTCATGAAACAAAGGGCATCAAAGAAGATTGCTGTCTTAGTGGGTCAAAAATGTGTCTAAAATCTGAACCATGCCTGTGCTGAGGGCTTAACCGGCTTCTTCTGATGTCACAATAATTCTAAGAAGGAGACTCCTCTTGTGTCACTGGGGTGCCATTTAGTGTACTGCAGGGACAAATGCACTAATATACAATCTCTCTGTTCTAAATAAGTGCCTCCTAAAGTAATGCCACAGAGCGAGTCTGATTTGTTTTAATGTAAATAATGTTTCCAACTCCAGTTTTAATTCTGTGAATTGGGTTAAAGCCTTATAAACACATACCATTATGTATCATAAATTCCTTTACATTTGTTTTCAGAAATAAGATCTTACAATTTGCTTTATAAAAGTTATTTTGCTAATGTTGTCTCTATTAGTGTCTAATTATCCACTAATAAGGAAATAATCTTTTCTCTTTCTGTATCTGTCATTTGTATGTATATAGTTTTTCATATAAAAATCTATTTTTATATTTACACATATTACATATACATGTGCATATGTATTACATATTTATATGTTTACATATATTGTGATTATATACCTCTAGGGGAGATTAATACATTTATTACTCCCGTATAAAATGATTAAAATATTTAAACTATTTCTCATGTCAAACTGACTTGTCAGGTTTGGTTTGTAGGTATATACATGCACTAATTAATTGGTTGTGTCCATTGACTAAAGAATGTTGTCATCAAGCCAAATATACACAGCCACCAATTCCTGACAGCAATATTTTGGTAAGGGCATATATTTGAAGGAAATGAGATTTGTAAAACAGTTGGGAGAAAAAGGAGAGAAATAGAAACAAAGGAGTAATAAAAAGGATAGGAAAATTTGAGCAATGTAGAAAATGAAAAGAGATGAAATATCTAGCTATTCAAGTCCCAGGAAATTTCTTGAATCTGGTCCTCATAGTGTTTCAACAATTAATTTCTGATAATTTTTTTTTTATGTAAACTGCTACATTTTCAATGGTATCATATAACAGTTGTATATTCTGTCTTTTCTAGGTTGATTTCCACTTTATATACTTTTGTTCCTTTAAGAATACTTGAACTCATTAGATCATGTAGGCATGTTTTTTTGATTCAGAAAATGTGGTTACAGTGTAAAAGCCACAACATCAAAATAGACTATAGAGTTTGCCATGGAGAATTTATTTCAACCTCCATTCAAGAAAATTGACAGAGTTCTAGAGCTTTTACACCAAGGATGATGGTGTAGTATTGTGGTTAGGAACTGGGGAATCATGTGTCCTGAATTTGCATTTCATCCATCTATTTAGTAACTATAATCACAGGCAAGTGACCTAACCTTTCAAAGTATTAGTTTTCTCATCTGAAAATAAGAATCACTAAAGAACATATTTCAAAGGGTTTTGATGAGACTAAGGGCACCAAGTAAACTTTTAATAAATGCTTACTGTTGTTATTTTTATAGTTAATTTTATTTGACAGCAAATAATTGCATATCATTTGAGGCTATGTCAGATTATCTAGGCATGTCTAAAACAAAATGGTCGTGTTGAAAATCTTTGGAAAGAAATTTCTTCTTTTGATTTTATATTGTTTTCTGAATTTGCTCTCTGATTTACAAAGAAGGACGGTCTATCCTTCTTGGACAAATACCACCACTACAGTACTCATTGTCACATGTATCATGAAAAGGTTCCCAATTGCCTTTCTTGCTACTAATTAAAATTGTAGTATAAGTTAGTTGTTGAAAATTAAAGAGGTAAATAGAGTTTTAAAAAAAAGGAGAAAAAACACATCCTACTTCTTCATAAATAATTGCAATGACAGTTTTTATGCTTTTTTTTTTTTGTCATTCTATTTCCTTTTAATTTCTCAGGCTAGATTATAGGAAGTGGAATATGGATATAAATATTTTAAAACCTTTACTAGATCTTAAATTGTTTTCCAAAAGCATCGTGCCTATTCATACTCCTATCAGCAGTGTTTTGAGACTGCCAGCCTCTTCACAACCTTGTTGGCACTCTGATTTTTTTTTTTTTTTTTTAATACTATTAAAGACTTTTTGAGGCCAAACTTATAAATTGCATAGCATGATCGCCTTAGGTCCTCAGTTATTAATGAGATACTATTTGGTGAGTAATTATTTTTTTCTAAAGCTAAAATTAGTTTTGTTTTATGTTTGAAAGAGTTAAACAAGATCAAGTTTATCATGTTTATTATTAGAGTTCTCTTGAAAAAGGTTTATTTGGTCCTGCAGCAAAGAAGTGATTGCAAGAGTGGTGATTCTACAGCTTTGAGGTTGGTCATGGGAATACAGCTCTAAATTTCTCTTCTAAATTATTATCCTAAGTCATGTCAAAGGTAGTCATACAGACAGTGTAATTCAATACCTTTAAAGAGAGATTACCACGGTCTCCTGGAGCATCAGACAGGAGACTTCTTCCTAGGCTCATTGTGCTAATACAATTACTTGTCCGAATTGAAGTGAAATTGTTTGAGGGCTATTTTTAACCTTGTTAGTGGCATGAATTATATTTTTATTTATTCTGGAGCATTGTATGGGATGTCTTTAAAGTCAGTTCTATTGTTTTATAGTAAATAAATCCTAAATGGCCTGCTTGACCCACAGCTAAATTACAGTGTTTATGTTCATATTACTCAAGGGGAGAACTGAATGAAGACTAACAGTTAATATGCCACTGAATACTTGTTATTAGTAGATATTTTCCTCATATAAGATGGCAATTAGAATGGAATGATAGATATGAAAAGAAAACCTCAGTTAAGACTGATGACCTATTTAAAGCCACAGGCCCTCTCCCCTCATCTATAGCTCTACTTCCTATTTATTTTTAGGGTTGTTTTCTCTTTATTCACTATCTCACATACTATATGTATATATGTATGTATATATATTTTTTGGTTGTTTATTGTTTCTTTCACCCCACTAGAAGTATATTCCATGAGGGCAGTGATTTTGCTGTTTTTTTGACTTCTCAATCCCCTCTGTCTAGAAGAATACCTGGCAGTACACAGTAGATGTTCAATAACTATTTATTAAACTGATTAATGAAAATACCCCAAATTATATTTTTTAAAAATGCAATGAAGACAATGAAATAGATGTGGCTATTTTTTTTTTTTTTAGAATAAATGCTGAATTGTGTTTAAACTTTGACTCATATCTCTCAAATTTTGACTCATATCTCAAAGATATAGCAGTCTAACATAATATTAACCAAAAATTTTAAAATGCAAAAGCATTTGTGGCGATATGTAAGGTATTTTAGGTCAGATTTTCTTTACTTAACATAAATATTCCCATGCCAGATTTGCAATATCTATTAAATACTATCCATTACCATTCGTTAAAGTTGGGGAAATCTGGTATTTAGGGTAATGTTATTATTTTTTCCTCTTTTCACTCAATAATTTCAATATTGTTTATTGAAAATGTTTTTGTGAACCAAATACATTGACTTTCCAGCTTTTGTAACTGGAGTACAAGTAAAATTCATTCAAAAATATTTCTGATTTAGACACTTCCTAGATATTTGATAATACTAGGGATTTAATGTTAGTTATTTTAGCTAGATAATGACATTGTAGTTATGTGAAAATAGTTCTTATTTAGAATTAGATATTAAAATAATTACACATAAAATAATATGTCTGAGTTTTTATTTTTGTTTTGTTTTCACAACAATATGAGTGAGAATGGATGGAAATGTGGATGGGATTAGATTAATGGTCAGTGGAGCTGGTTTACAGCGGTTGATGGTTGATATATGATTCTTTCTACTTCTGTATATATTAAGCATTCTCCATAATAGAAGAAAAAACAAGAAAAAGAGGAGAAGGAGGAGAAGAAAGGTAGAATGTGAGAAAGCAAAAGTATTTATGAAGGACTAGAATAGAGACATAGAAGCAGTTATTTATAAAATAATTGGTAAAACAGTTAGATAACATTATTGAACACATATTATATGTCAAGCACTCTTCTAAATCTTTTAATGCTCATAATAACCATATGAACTGAGTTCTGTTATAATCTCCAATTTTCAGATGAGGAAATTGGAATTAAGAGTAGTTAAGAAACTCATACAAAATATAAATGATGAAGCTATAAAACTTTATCTCATTGAATTATTCTAAGGTACACTATTTTTGTATCTCTAAGAAAAATTTAGAATTTTTATTTTAAACTTATTGAAAGAACACTTTATAATTCTTTACATGAATATCTTTTTTATCTTGTCATTTTTATACATAAAAATAAAATATAAACAAAATAAACTCTTTTAAAATATTTTTCATTGAGAAGATGACTCATTCAAATCTCTTTTGACTCAGAGTTATTGATGGCTGTGTTTCTCCATGCAGTATCATCCTTTTTTGCCTTTAAAAAAGTAGTAATGGAGTGTACATTAAAAGAATGTTCCATTATTGTCTCTAGAACTTTATTCCAAGCCGGAGACACCCATTATTAGACTTTTGATGCTGGAATTTTCCAGAACTTACTAAAAGATATTGATGGAGTGTTTTTAGCAATGGCTAGGATCTTAGATTTTTCTAAAATGATCCTTAAATGGCTTAATAATGTGAAACCTGGAGGGAATGTACTTGTCTAGTTAGGTCCAGAATAATAACCAAATTAGCACTTGCACAAACAAGTGAAAATACATCATAAACACCATCCCGATTAGGGTGATTGTAAAGACTCACTATGACTTTAGAGATATTAACATTTGGGGAAAAAAGTAAATGTTTCAGAATAGGTAGAATAAAGATTTCTTAGCTGGATAATGGTTGCATAAGTGCTCATTATGTATATATAAAATATATCTACTGGAGGAGGTTATTTTGAGGACTCGACTACCAATTGTCCCGCAATTAGAAGCTCCTCATCCCCTCCTCTGTCCTTGAAATGCATGTTTGCTCACTATTCTCTCAGTGGGACCCATTTTCGAGGATGCAGCCTTGAGAGAGTGATATATTATTGAGACCGTCTGCATGGCATACGTGACTGAACCCAGTTAAGACCTCTGAATAAACATATAAGAGGTGGGTGTGGAGATCTATTCATCTTGCAGCTGCTCAAAACAAGCCTAGTATGTAAGTTCCTTTGCTTATTACACCTGACATCCACCAATCTGGAGTGGTCAGCTTCTTTCTTTGATCTCTCCTTGCTCTCCATGTACAGGGGCCAATGCACAAACCAACGATGTTTTAACAAAAGATTCAATGAGACATGAAAGGTAGGTTGGGACGTGCATATGCTGAATTTTATATTTCATGCTAAAGAAATTTTTGCTTTATTTCAGATAGAATGAGTATGCAAAGAAAGTTCTTAAGAAGGGCAGAGAGAAACCAAATATTCTTAATTTCAAAAGACAGCTCAAATAACAATGCAAAATATAGACTAATTATTGCTGGGAGCAGAATTAAGGACTAAGAAACACAGGGGACAAACAGCACAGGTGAATTTAGGTTACTTTCAAAAGCGGGACAGGGAACTGGGTGAGTGACATAAATCCTCTAAAAATTCATGAATTAATACCACGAATATCCTGAATTGTCGTTTGCTTCATCTTTTAAAAAGTCAAATATTAAAATAAATATTAAATTATTAAATAAAATATCAAAATAAATTAGACTTGATGCGTTTTGATGTCTAAATGCAATAAGTTCTGATTATAAGTTGGAACATAGTCTAATATCTAGGCATAACTAGGGAACAATTCTTGCTGTCTTACTTAACACAATATTTAGTTTTGAAACCTATACAATCGGTGTCTCAAATGCAAAAAGCTTTTAAAAGTACTGTTTATTTTCAAAGATATTGTTCAGATGTAGATCTATAATAAAAAAGATATGCGTGTGGTAATTATCAGTATCTATTAAAGTCCCATGATAATTGGCATATGGTGTTATATAACAGTACATAATAACATATGATGACTGTAATTAAGTGCATTGACTTAAGACTTTTGTCTTTTAACTACCCTCAGTGGATACTGAATGAAGGTAAATTAAAGGTTCATTAAGTTGTGTTCAGAAGAAAAAGAAATGTTTTTAAATGGCAAATGTACTGTAAAGTTAAATGGATTTATTAAAATCTGCTCTTCAGTGTTTTCTCAAGTGACAAGTCTAGACTAAATTCTTTGAAGTGTTTTAAGAAATTAAAAAGGAGTATTTATTTTCACAGTTTATTTAACATTTCAAGCCTTAAATGTGTAAAACAACTGGGGAGAACACTGGAAATTTGGCCGTTTCTACATCAATGTAACTTTTAGTGTGGTTTTTTGTTTAATGTTCTGGTGTCTGAAAGGAAAAGCAAAGCAGAAAGGAAAACAACAATAACGGATGCAGTGGAAGTACACAAAACAGCTGCAGCACCCCGCCTTTTCCCATTTATATTAGCCAGCATTTACATTTCTGAAATAAAAGAGTTGTCTTTCAAAGCTTGAATGGGAAGTCAGAGAAAATTACAGATGGGAAATTTTTAACTTTGATTCCTATTCCTAAAGGTGTCATGAAGGCATTTAAAATATTAAAATATAAAGAATTTGAGGTCTCCCTTATATTTACCATTCTATTAGCATTATTAAGCATGTGGATAAGGATTGCTCTTTAGCAGTATTATTAAAAATATAATTTTAGCAATCCAATTCTCTGGCACAGAATATTTACTAATAGAGGTAGCTATTTAAAAAAAAAAAAAAATGCTACCGAGTCTAACATCCTATGTAGGAAGAGGCTTTAAGTTTTCACAAACACCAGTATAAGTGTGCATTTTTTTTTTTTTTTTTTTTTTTTTTTTTTTTTTTTTAATGAGCAAACATCAGTATGTGGGTAGGAAAGGGAGGAATCATTAACCTTTCCAACAGAAAATAGATCCCAAAGGTCAAACATTTTCCCACCTGAAAGTTTCCCTGGAATGAGTCTGGAATATATGGTTTCTTCTGTGTACATTTTGCCAACTTTTTGCCTATAGCCTTTATAGACTAGCACTCTTACTGGGAACAAATGAAAAATGAGGAAATTTCGACTGGGTTTTAGGAAAGGAAGTTATAGCAAAGGCGGAGGAAAAATAATAAGAGTTTGCAATAAACTTTCTTTTTATAAGCAATTTCATTGAAATATAAATCGTATACCATAAAATGCCCCCATATGAAATGTGGAATTTAATGGTCTTTAACACCTTCAGGGTTGTACAACTGTCACTATAATCAAATCAATTTTGTGGTTACTTCTCATTTCCTCCAATCTTTTTGCACCAGCCTCTACAATCACTAATTGGCTTTCTGTCCTTATAAATTTGCCTATTCTAGACCTTTTGTATAAATAGAAACATACAATATGTGGTCTTTCGTAATTGCATTCTTTCACTTAGCATAATATTTTCAGAAGTCATCCGTGTTGTAGTATGTATCAGTACATTATTTTCACTGCTGAATAATATTATAGTACATTTTATTTATTCTTTCATCATTTAATGGGTTGTTTCCCCTTTGTGGTTATTATAAATAATGCTGCTTTGAAACATTTGTGTTCAAATCTTTGTATAGATATATTTTCATTTCTCTTGCTTATGTGACTAGAAGTAGAATTGTTAGATTATATAGTAACTTAATGTGTAACCTTTTGAGGAACTACCAGAATACTTTCCGAAGCAGTTGTACAATTTTACATTCCCACTAGTAATATAGGACTGTTCTAATTTCTCCATATCTTTAATACTTTTTAGTATTTTTTTTGATTATAGCTGCCCTAATGAGGGTGAAATCTTTCATTGCTAATTGATGTGTATTTCCCTAATTAAATTCAGCATCTTTTCATGCGTGTATTAGTCATTTGTATATCTTCTTTTGAAAAATGTCTACTAAGAAACTTTGTCCGTTTTTAAATTGATTTGTCTTTTTATTATCAAATTGTAAGTGTTTTTTTATATATGCTAGGTAAAGTCCCTTATCAGATAGGATTCACAAACATTTCCTCTCATTCTGTGGATTGTCTTTTCACTTTATTGTCAGTGTCCTTTAAAATACAAAACCGATGTTGATGAAGTGCAATTTATTTACCTTTTTTTCTTTTGTCACTTCTGTTTTTTGCAGTCATCTATTGAAACACAGAAATATTGAGAGAAAGTAAACTGGGCTTTAATAAGCATATTTAAAAACAAGTTTTCTAAATTGTTTTTTCACATAAGCATCCAGATTTTTCTCAACGTCTGGGTCTAAAGTGGGAGATGGGATGTTGAAGTAAACAACTCTAAGTCAGAGAAAGAAGGGTTTCAACCTTTGAAAAAGGAAGAGGCCTGGGAAAGTGACTTTTTATATGCATATTTTCTGGAAGAAAGTAAGATGAATACATAAACTTCTTTTTGAAACTCTAGGGGAGGGATCCCTGAAGAAAGAAAGAATGCAAAAGAGCCGATATCATTAAAATTGTGTAGCGTACTCTTGATATTCTTAGTTGAGTTTGCTATCTTTAATAATTTATTTTTAGTGACTATAAGATCTGTTATATGCAGAAGGGAGTGTTTTCACATATTTCAGAAATATAGACTGTTTTTATAATAACTATTAAGAGGTTATTTCTGTGGATATAATAGCTTAACCCTGTTTTGTTTTGTTTTGTTTTTAAGGTCTTAAATTCTTAAACTGGAAATGTGCTATCAAAGTAGTTTTCAGGTTTCTATATTTACCTTAATTTAAGCCTAATTGTTCAAGTTGGTGAGGGTCTGCTGTACCAGTAAGGTGACTGGAGTATGTCTTCATAAAGTATCTGCTCTCTCAAAGCTGGTCGCATTTACTTAGCTGATTCTTAAACAACATGGGTTTGAACTGCACAGATCTGATTATACACAGATTTTTTCTTAATAAATACGTATAGTACTGTAAATGTATTTTCTTTCCCTTATGATTTTCTTAACTTTTTCTTTTCTCCAGCTTACTTTACTCTAAGAACACAGTATGTAATACATACAGAATGCAAGATCTGTGTTAATTGACTATTTATTATTGATAAAGCTTCTAGTCAAAAATAGGCTATTAGTAAAGTTTTTAGGGAGTCTAAATTATATGCAGATTTTTGACTGTGAAGGAGTGAGTGCCGCTACCCCAGTGTTGTTCAGGGGTCCACTGTATATCACAATATACACTTATACAAGCATGATTATGGCTACCCGGTTTTATAGTTTTTGAAGACAAGGCATTGAAATCTAAGATATTCTTGGTTATAAGAAACCTGAATGTTTGTTTTCTTAATCAAGAGTTCATTTTAACACAGAGAAACATTTGGATTATTGCTTATCAGGGTAGAAAGAAATTAAAATGGGATTCAACACCTTGAAAATTTTAATATGTTTAACCAAGTCTCGACTTGGTCTAATGCCTAATAAATATTTTCTTTGCATTAAACTCTGCTAAAACTATTGTCATTAGGACTTTAAAAAAAAAACATTATAAAGATTCTCAACCCTACTTTGAAATTTTTAATAGGAGAAAGTATAAGGTTGAATTATACCTTCAGAATGATCTCTTCTTTGTTGGAATAGGTTTCAGTAGCCCTTACCATTCAAGACATGAAATGAGATGTAAATACAATGAAAGTGTCTTGAACGTGGTTCATATCCCCTAGCCTGTCCCTGGGTCCACTGCTGTAGGTGGGAAGTGGGACATCAGCCAATAGCAAATCCCTGTTTCCGTAGGGATCAGAGTAATGTCAATACATAACTTCCTTCCTTTCCAACCATTTTGCCAGTAAAAATTTTGGTAACAGATGGGTGATTGAGGATATGAATGGGGAAGATGCATTGCTGTCATCATTTCATTTAACACACAAGGCAAAGTTCATATATACATATAATATATATTAAATATGATTATAATATAAACAATTAAGGTATAAAATTAATTGGTTGTAAATATTTAGTATAAGTGTGTATTAAATATAACATTGCACATTATAAATATAGCATGGTCTTATTATACATGATCATAAAATTATTAAGCCAAGTGTATACACTTTGAATTCTAAATAATCCAACTTTGGTAAAAGATATCATTGTTTAGTATAAATGGTTTCAATCTTCACTTTTATCTATCTGTACATCTCTCTGGGTTATCTGATTACCCTGCTTCACTGCAATAATGTTCTAGCTTTACTTGCTCTGTATCATTTTATGAAACACAACTCTCATGATGTTTTTATTCTGGAAGATCCTTCAATGATTGCCTTTTACATATGTAGACACCTTCCTATCTCATCAATCTAAACTTGTGTTCTACCAGACCTTGGTATATACCATTTCCTCAATTAAGACAGTACATGCTTTGATTTCTACATTCAGATATGCATTCCCAATTTCTTGCTTGAGTTCATCTTTATTATTTCTTTCAGTAACTTCTTCATTCTTTGTCCCTATCCATTTTTCAAGACACAGATTTAGTTCCTGTTTAAACACTCCATAATTTCACCATTCCTAAATTCTTATTTTAGACCCTACAGTTTACTTCTATATGTTTGCTTCATCTTTGCAGATAGATTGTAATTTACTTGAACTGATTTCTTACATATTTTGGTTTATATTTGATAGCTCCAATACTTACACATATTCTTGTTCCTTAATTAATTTTAAAGATGATGATTAGCAGCCATTTATAGAATGCTTACTCTGTCTTAAGAATTGTGTTAAGTTCTTGAAATTTATCCAGTGAAGTCTCCCAGTGACCTTATAATTACAGTTATTCTGTGTTGTATTCATGTATTCATCTACAGACTAGGAGAAGGAATCTTAGAAAAATTAAGTTCCTGTCCTAAATTCACACAGTAAATGGCAGTACTGGGATTCATATCCATTTCTATTTTTAACCCAAGTATGATCTTTACTGTATCATGCTGCAAAATTGTTATTTTCTACTATTATGAAATCTTTAATTCATATATTACAGAGGTTTTTAAAAGGCCTCCTGGCTTTAACTGGAATGGAAGACTTTGTTTTTGATTATTAGAGTCTGCATGTTAGATATGTAGTTTATTATCCTCCTCAGTTCATAAAGTACATTATGCAATTTAATTTGAATATCATAAAAATTCATCCTATTCCAAGATCTGATTGCAACTTTATCAAAATATGTTTCATTTTAGCTTGAACTTATTTCTTAGAGATGATAAATGAAACTTGATGAACAACATCAATATTATTTATGGCAATTTTGATTGCAATTTAGGAAGAAGGCAGAGAGGAAAAAACACTTTGTTTTAAGAACAGATGATTTGCTAAACTCTAATTTTGTTGCATTAAAAAAGTCAAACTTGATTTAGTTTTTTCTATCCTTCCTATTTTTAAAGAATAAATAAAAATATTTTCTATTCTTTGGAACAATTTGTTCATGCTTTAGGAGCCATTTAATTAAATTATTACCTGCTGGAGCACCATCTGTTTTTGTCCTAGAAATAAGAAGCATGGCTTTCTTTTACATACACTTGGTAAATATGTAGAAGGTGCCAAAAAGCAATGAATATCATCAGCAGATGGACTGAGGCACTTCAATCTCTACACAGTCAGTCGTGATCATTCTGGGCATAGCTAAATGGATTTTGCTGGATAGATTCCTATTAAAATGTATTATGTGCAGGAGGGGAGTTGGATTAATCTTCTCCCATAGATCTCTTTACATTCTGCGCCTTAAGATACAGGCCCTGATTTTGTTTTTACTTCCATGTATGCCTACATTACACACATCACTTCTGAATGTAAATAACTTTATAATACGTCTAAGGCAGCGACTCCCAGACTTTTTGACAGCAGGGACCAATGGTCCTATGAGAATCTAATGCCTGATGATCTTCAGTGAAGCTGAGATGGTGATGCTAGCACTGGGGAGCTGGCTGCAAAAACAGAGGAAGCTTCGCTCACTTGCCAGCCACTTACCTCCTGCTGTGCGGCCTGGTTCCCAAGTGGCCACGGACCTCTACCAGTCTGTGACCCGGGAGTTGGGCATTCCTTGTCTAAAGAATTTGAAGTCGATAATTCTGGGATGGATTTTCCAGAGGCCATCTCTTCAGAGGTTGCTTCCTTCTTCCTTCTGCTCCTGCGTCCCCCATTCCCCTGAGTACAATCTTCATACTTGATACACAGCCCAGAAGTCTCCTGTTTTATCTCTTTGTTCCAGGCATTGTGTCCTGTTCAGGAATAAGAGAAAGTCAATCATTCGTGGTGCAAATTCACTTGTGGTTTTCCCTTTTTATGTCGGTAATATTCAGAGATTGGGGTAGCTGGGTGCGGTGAATATGTGAATGATTTATTTAATTATATTAACCAATTTCTATTTATCATTAGCAACCATTCATTAATTATATAATATTGATAAATAATACTTAAAGCATATATTTATGAATTATCTCATTTGGTTTTCACACACACAAATTTAGTTTTACCTCTGAAGGAAAGTGATTTGCCCTGTTGTTCATAGCTAGTAATTGGGGATCCAGAATTCAAATCTAGCTCTCTTGATTCCTAATAGTTTATAATTTTAAAACAATAGCAATTATATTGGATTTTACAGTTTATCAACTACCTTTAGTTACAATATTTAACTTTACCCATCAATTAACTCTTAGAATGACATAGAATAAGCATTAAATCTTTTAAAGGTTGAATGAGCTGAAGTAAGTGCTATAAGACACATTGCTGGTAAAATGGCAATTACCTTACTGAAATTCTATAGTTTTCAAATGTCATGCCTATTTGGAGCCTATCATTTATTGAGCAGCTACAAGGTTTCAAATACTATGCTAGGCTACAAAGATAAAAGGTAACCAGACAAATTAACTACATTCAAGAATCTGAAACAGGACAAACCAGGCAGAGGATGAGCATGTGCAATGTGTGCTTGACAGCAGGAAGTAGAAGGAATCAGAATGGAGGTTTAGGCTCAGCTTAAAGGTCTTATAGCCTTGGAAAGGAGATGTCTTGTTAGTGCAAAAAGAATACCTCATAGGCTTTTAATTTTAATCTATCAAGTGACATGGTCAGATTTGTATTTTAGAAAAATAGCTTTACTGATATTCTAGTTATTTATTGCTGAGCATCCCCAAATTTTGTGGCTTTGAACAACAACCATTTTATTATGTCTCATTATTTGATCAGGAAAATGGGCAGGTCTCAGCCGCTCAGTTCTTTTGTTGCACAAGCTTTGGAAATCACCTGGTGGCTGGTCTGATCTCACATGACTGGCATTTTGGTTTAGATGCCTTGGCTCAGTTTCTTTTCCATATGGTCTCAGTGCCTCACCACATGGTTTCTCCAACAGGATAGTTAGAATTCTTGGTGCTCAGGGCTCCAAGGATTCCTTCTCTATGAAAGTTATTCGTGACTTAAGTACAATTCTCTTAAAACACTTTAGCAAATAAATATTACACTATTATTCCACCTGTTTAAGAGCTGTCACATTTAATTTAAACAATTACTTTTAAGATATATATGTATTCTTGAAATAACATAGATATAAGTATGAGGAGATTATTAATTATTCAGGGGGTGTCAAAATTATGAATTTTGTCCAACAAAAATTTACATTGTTAAGGAATTATGAAACTGTGGGCAATAAAAATATGAATAATACCTAATTCTTGGAGGAGAACCAGAGAGGGGAAGTCTGTTGAAAAGAAAAATATTTTACATTAATTAAAATCATAAGTGTAAGAAGCCAGTAGCTGTGAGCATGGCTAAGAAGTGCATTTGGGGAAACCTCAAGTAATTTTAGTGAGGCCAGGGAGTACAGGCTTATGTCTGAGTGTGAATGTGTGAGTTTATTCACCTATTCTCCTCAGTTTTCCCCTAAAGACTCTAAGGAAGCTTCATAGAGATGGCGATTATTTTTTTAGGGCTTTGTTGTGGAAAAGTCAAGTGATGTTCTTATATATATATTTTTTTAATTTTTGGAGGAATTCAAAATATGTCTTCATGAAATTGTTTTCTGTCATTATAGCAGAGTGGTTAAGAACACAGATTACAGAACCATACTACCTGGATTTAAATCCTATGATCTAGAGGAAGTGATTTCAACTCTCTCTCTTCTGTGCCCTTATCTATAAAATGAAGATGATAAAATGCTAACTTCATGGTACTGTTCTCATGATTAAATGAATTAATGTAAATAGAGAGTAGCTAGTCATACATTAATGTGTTATTTTTTCTAATACTATACTCATCAGCACAATTAAACTAGTCAAGGTCATCTATTTACAACTTATATTACAATGTATGTTCCTATTTTCTGAATTTAATTCTGTTTTTCCATATCCATAAAGATTACGCTCCTTTTTAGGTGAAAACTATATTTCCATCATGTCAGGCTCTCAATTATTTAAAATTACTCAGAGAATGATTAAAGATCTTAACCTTTATAGGATTAAAAAATAATAATAAAGAAAAGAAAAAGAATGCTTTGGTCCTTAAGATATGATTGAGATATAGAGAATCATTTGGGTGTTATATACAGATTATAGTTATGGAGGATGATAGGAATGAGAAATCCCATGTCACAATAGCTAAAGGGACTCCATGTAAAAGTGTTAGGTTGAAGGATCTTTAGGTCTTTCCACAGAGTGTTAGAGAATAGAACTCCCAAGCAGCAGGTTAAGGATACGTTGAGTTTTACTTTTATCTTGAAGGCTTAAGATTCACTGTATTTGGAATGGTAGAGCAAAACATCATCTTTGGTTTGATCATCAGATCATCACTCCAAATTTTAAAAAATCCACTGATATCTTTATAGTTCAAGATATAGTATTATAATATATACAAGAAGAAATGAATTCTTTTCGGTCAATTTTATTTTTCAGTGAGTTCTTGAAATATCAGTGGTGAAATAAGTAAGAATGAAAAAGTAAAAATGAAATAATGGGAAGGGCTGATGGGAGGCAAAAATATAAAGAAAAAGAAAAAGGATGTATTATAGAAAGAAAGAAAATTAGTGAGAAAAGAAGCTAAAATTCATATTGGTAAAGTAATATTTAACATTAAAACTTGAAGTGTTGGGTGAATTTTAAAATTTTGCATACATTATTATAAACTGTCCAATGGTATCAATTACATAAAAGTTCTGTTAAATGTTTTACACTTAATGCCTTTGTGAATATTGTATTTTCATGCCTTTTGTCTGACATTTACTTTCATATCATCATTACTTTTATGTGCCATTGGAGGTCTTTCATTTTTTATAATACTCCTGTTCATAAATTAAATATAAATGACATAAGCAATGCCTAATGTAAGTTTTAGAGAATTGTTTAGTTGTTTTAATTTACCCAATCCTATTAGTATGCATATATGTAAATGCATAATAATAGTTAACTTCTTAATGCCAAATTGTCATATAGGGTAATATATTGCTATAGTATTTGTTATCCTGTCCTATTTTTTCCAATTTAATTTATTCTCTTTTATTGAAAAGGTTAACAGTTACTAGTGTTATCATATTTAAAGAAAGGTCACTTGTAGAAAGAGCTTGAATTTTCTACCTTAAAATAACTTTGTCAACTTTTTTTCAGATAAAATTTCATTTTTGTATCAGTGGAGGGCCTAGAAGAAAATATAGTAAAACATATTCTCGTTTAGCTTCAGATGTGTGTATGTTTATGAATATGGCACTTTAGAAGTAAGAAAGAATAGCAAAATCTTGGGCAATTTGTTTCTCTGTTCATGTGTTGCTTGAGATAATTCTTGAAAAGCATTTCAATATCGATTCTGTCCTCAGTTGTCAACTGAGGCTTCACTTTTCTTAGTTTTCTTACCATTAATGTATTCCTACTACTTAGGAAAACATACTAATTTTTAGCCTTAAGATTAAGTGAATTGATATACATGATCTTTGTCTTCTAAGGACCATTCCATTATGTTAACCAATGAAATCTTATATTTTTGGTTAAATTACCAATTTTAATTTTCTTTAAGTCGTGATCTAACAATTTGAAAGCTGAATGCTAATTTTTTACATTTAGATCTTACTCTTGGGTTTAGGATGGTTCATATGATACATGTTTTTTTACTAACTGAATTTTAAGTGAACATAAACATACTGTACCAAAGTGTTTTTCTGGGATGTTTCGTTTCCCATCAGTTAATCACAGTATCATGACATATTGACATTTTTCCATAATAACACCCCAAAGTAATAAGTAAGAAAAGAGCAATTTCAGTAAATAAAAAACATAGATTCTAGGTACGTTTGTTGGATTACCACTGCACCTCAAATAGCCTTTCTGTGTTATGATTTTAGGAAACATAGCCATGCGAATTTTAGAATAAAGCACTTCTTTGTAGAAACCTGTTGATCCTATTTGAAGAATAAAGAGATTTTTAAAGTAAACCAATAAATTACTTTTGAAAACTAGAGTGCCTAGTGGCCTCATGGAGATAAAAGCTTCATCTGTTCCTAGAAATCCAAAAGCCATAGTCAAAAAGCAGCAATTTAAGAACATTCACGCTGGCTGAAAGGATAAAAAATTGCTATGTTCTCTACCAAGCTAAGAGGCTTCTCCTGGCAGATAGCGCTCAAAGAGCCAAGTGGTGATTGTAGTGATGTGTTAACTCTTGACACCCTCGAAGCCCTCTCAGACCACTGGAAACCAGACATAGTAGGGAGTAGGACAGGATGGGCCAAAGGGTTTTAATAGCTGAAAACAGGTCAGAAGCAGGTTGAATGTGAACTGCAGTTTTCAAGTTCTAAGCAGAGTTGTTGTGCCTTTGTCCCTTAGCGGCAGGAGAAAGGAGAAATGTTGAAAGCGTTGCTAAGAAGAGATCATAAAGTAGAGGTTGTGGTCTTTCTTCAGAGCTATGTACTTGGAAGCAGTTCTCCCTTATTCAAAACCACAGTGCCGGGAAACATTGATGCCTGCCAGGGTGCTGTGGAGAGCAAACAACGGAGATCTTTTAGGTCCTGGAGTCAGAGCAGCTCTTACAGATCTAAAGATGGAGGCAGAACCAATTCAGAGTGAATGGCCATGGAGACTCCATAACCGGGGATGAATAAACCAAAAAGATCTCTGAATTTATTAGCATCCTGCCAGCTTTGGAGGCTTGTAGGGAGTCTGAATGTTGCAATTTTTATAAGAATAGCTTTTAGAATTGGACAGGCCGGGTGTGATACTCCAGCTGCTTGCACTTACTGGCTGTGAGAACTTGGGGAGATGACTTAAGTGGTAAGTCTAAGATACCTCATCTGTAAAATGGAAATAATAGTTCTTATTATTTGATTATATGAATAATGTATGTAAAGCCCAAACCTTATAGTAGGTCCTGGATCATTTTAAGGTTCAATAATTTCTCTCCTAGCACATTATTTTGGATAACATGTTAGTATTGTCACTTCTATTTATCAAAATCTAAGTGTAAGAGATAATAAGGAGACTCATATATTTCTCTGGCTAGATAGAGAAAAGTATCTTCCCTACATAGAAACCTACAAGTACAAAAAGAGATAACTTAGATGAAATAAAATTAAAAACAAACTTTCAGCCAAGACTGACGGCCTTACACGTTAGAAAGTGAGATTAGGAGAAGGCTGGTGGAATTTGAAGACTCCACAGATACCCTTCTTTGCCCTGACTGCGGTGAAACTCTGAACTACATTAAAACTCAATTATAGTGGCTTTCTTTAGCTAGACTATTAGAATTTCTTCTCCTCCAATCTTCTTTATTTTATATTTTTATGATTTCATTTATCTTGCCTTTGTGCATTTCTAAGCCACTTCTAATACTCTCAAGGTGCAAAGAATGTACATGCCGTGGAAGTAAATAAATACTTCTAGAGATTTTACTGTAAATGGAAATGATGACCAGGCCAAAAAAAAAAGATACTCTAGAATCTAGGTAGAATCAGACACCAAAATGGACCAGGAAAAGAGGCCATGCAGGAGTAACAGGAACTGTTTACACATCTTAAAGTAGAAAGTTTTGTGATGTTAGTGAGAATTAAACTCCCATGATAGATAGTCTAAAAATACTAAATGTTCAAGCTACCTGTTCAGGAAACAGAGTGTTCTCTGTATTATTTTAGTTCATTTAAATTAATTCTTCTCTTTGCCAAATTGTAAATTATATTATATCATTCTAATATTGAAAAACATTACCATAAATACAGAAGCTCAGATGGGCTCAACCAACCATTCAGTTAGAATGTGTTACATACAGTAATTGTGATTACACACAGGTACCTAAAGAAAGGCCAGCCCACTCAGGGAACTGACCAGGTGGTCATACATATGCAAGCTGTATAAAACAAATTTACACAAACCTGCTGAATTTCATCAAATAATTTTTCCTCAAATGGTTTTGACGGAATTTTGCAACTTATAGCTCATTAATTTGGCATCCTATAAGCATACTTTTTACATATCATTTAACGATCGGTGTAACTCAAGCCTCAGAGTAAAGTGAGTTTTATACTTTTCAGCTAGATTATCTGCCAAATTTAATGTGCTATTACCATTTAAGAGTAAACTTTGACTTTTTTCCCTAAGAATCAAGCACAGATAATAGTTTCCTTTTATTTTTTACATATTCTATTCAATTAGTGAAGCATGAACAACAAATAATTATTGTCATTTCTTATATGCAGTTGACATGCAAAATTGCAATTAAATAAGAAATTCTTACTGCATTTACAGACACTATAGCAATTGCCAGGGCTATTTCACCAAACCAGACAGAAAAAAAATCTCATTATACTGGAAAATTAAGTCAGGGAACAGAGTCTTCTGAATTACTGTTTTTATAGTTTTATCTTTTGCTCTGCTCTCAAATTGAAGCCATTAAAGCTTTCAACAACAAAAATGTATTCCACAAATATGGGCTTTATTTGTACAAACTAGGTTAGTACTGAAAAAATTTATGTCAACTGATTTTAGCTTATAAGGACTATTCTTAAATTTTAAAATTCCTCTGGGCGCTCATATAGTTCACCAGTACAGCATCTAGAGTAATACTGCACGAAAGTGCATAATGAATGCCTTTTGATGATGCACTGACATTTCTAAGAAATGCCTTTACCTCAAATCAATTCGCTCAAACTAGAAAATGAGTTGATGTTCAAAGCTTCGGGAAATGCTATATGAATATTTTTTTCCCATTGTACAATAAAGATTCAATCATAGAACTATCATAGGAAATTGAGATTCTGTTTTATATTTTAAAATTAATCTACCAGATCCATTCATTTATTTTACTTGAAAAATACATTTTACAAGTAGGAAAGTCTTTATATGTATTCCTAATTCTAATAATATCTATAGTGTTTTATACCAAGTTATATATTACTGGTATCTTCATAGTCAGTGGGTCAAGTCAACCACCTATGACGAACATGTTTTTCTACAACACATATATAACTCCTGTTCATGACTAATTATTACTAATTCTTGGAACTATTAAACTGAACTCTTCAGCATTATGGAAAAGCTCTCTTGTTCTTTTTATAAACAGACTAACAAGAAACAACTCTGCAATAACAAGATATAGAATTGGTAGTTGTAAGTCAAATGTAATAATAACTTTTGTATAAACATTAGCCACACTTTCCTCTTATCTATCTGAATCATAGCTAATAGTTAGTAGATGCTTCCCACTCTCAAAAGTGCTTGAGTAGACCACTGCATTTCCCACTGGTTCTTGTTATTGAAATTTAAGGCTTCTGGTCATAATTTAAGTTAATTAAGGCTGTACCTTAAAGGATCACTCCAGAAATTTTTAAACTCTATAGAATTTTTCCAGTGATCCTTTATTAGTGGATTGCTTATAATGGAACTCGTTATAAGCACCTTTAATAATTTATCTCATTTACTCGTAATGCTATAGATGCAGCACCATTATTGTTTTCAAAATCTAAGCATAAAGACATTAAGTAACTGGTCTAATAAATACATATCAGAGATAGATTTTGAACCAGTTAGTCTAATTATGGAATCTACTAAGTTAGAGATTATGAAAGTCAGGCATTCATGTAATAAATTCCCTCATTGTGATTGTTGAGCAATAAAGTAACAGTGCTGTGATTATATTTCTAAGTGGCATTTGTAATATATAACTTATTAAATGAAACTTTTGTTAACATGTATTTATCATCTAAAATATTTATCATCCATTGTGCTAGGCTACATCTGCAGCTACCAGAGATTGTATTTTACATATTAAAATTTTAGCCTTTTTCTGTATTCATCTTTTATTTCTATATAATTTACTTAGCTTCAGCCACTAAAAATGTGTGAAATAAAGCATTTAGAAATATCAACTTATTTTTCAACTAATTGTATGCTCAGTAAGAATACAAATTTCTTTATTGATCTAAACCTGTCATAGTCTAGAAAAAAAATACCTTTTTAGTTCAACTTTTATCTGTTTTTGTTTGTTTGTTTGTTCCTTATAAAGGGATAAATGTAAAGTAGTCCTTTATCCATGGTTTTGCTTCTTATGGTCTCAGTTACTTGCAGTCAGTTGTGGTCTGAAAATATTAAGTGAAAAATTTCAGAAATAGACAATTCATAAGTTTTAAATTGTGTTGCCTTCTGAATAGCATGATGAAATCTCCTGCTATCTGTTTTGTCCTGCCCAGAATGTGACTTGACCATTTGTCCAGCATCTCCACTGTTAGTCATTTAGTAGCCATCTTGATTATCAGATCTACTGTCTTGATATCACAGTGCTGGTATTCAAATAACCCTTATTTTACTTAAAAATGACCATAGTGCAAGAGTGGTGATGCTGTCAATTCAGATGTGCCAAAGAGAAGCTGCAACATGCTTCTTTTAAGTGAAAAGGTGAAAGTTCTAAATGAGGAAAGAGAAAGAATATAAATTCTGTAGTTGCTAAAATTTATGGTAAGAATAAATTTTCTGTTTGTGAAATTGCGAAGAAATGTGTGTACTGTTTGTTCTGTAGCACCTCAAAACTGCAAAATTTACAACCACAGTGCATGATAAATGCTTAGTTAAAATGGAAAAGACACTAACTTTGTGAGTGAAGGTTTTACAAAAATTAAATATTTGAGAAACAGACAACAGTCACATATCTTTTTGATAGTATATTGTTCTAATCTATTTTGTTAATCTCTTACTGTGCCAAATTTATAAATTAAACTATCATAAATATCTATAGGACAAGGAGTATATACAAAGTATTATACTATCTACAGTTTCAGGCACATAGTATATCTGTTGAGGGTCTTGAAACATATCCTTTATGGTTAAAAGAGAACTACTCACTATAAAAAATTATTTTAATATATTGAATTTGAAAAACAGTTTGGCTTCTGGTGTGGGCCTGGGTAAGAAAGGATCTCACTTAAATCAATAAGATATGTTGAAAATATGGAGAATATTTTCTACCTTTCATAAAAATTTCATTGTATAAAAAAGACCAAGTGGCACAACATAGAATATAAGAATGTTACAGATTTTTCTATTCGAATAAACGTCACAAGTTTCTATGATCCAGTCTACATTAAAGTACATCATTTTTAGAGAAAGATTCATGTGGTTGATTCTAAAATCTGCTACATGTATTTTTGAAATTACCCACATAGAGTAGCTGTAAAGCAATATGACAGTATAAATTAAATGAACTTTGCGTATCAGTAATAGAAGATGTATGAAGTTTGAATGGTATAATTATATGATACATGCTGAGTTTGCTGAAGATTTCTTTCTTTAATATAACATTTTCATTGCACTTGGAAATTGAAACTTCTGGTAAAAGAAATGTGATATGTCCTTTACTTGTCTCATAGGGCATAGATATTTTAAAGAAAGCTACATTCTTTGTGGGGCTCATGAAATAATTTGTGCTGACTCAAAATTGAATATGTTATCAAACTTTTATTTACTTAATAGCTTATTACTCAGTTTTATTTTTGAGGAGTTTATTTTAGATAAAGTGAAACAAAACAGAGCAGAGATTTATGTTATATTTTTGCAAAAGCTATGCTATTTCCTTAAGGCAAGATAATTTTAAAGAAATGGATATACACACACACTCTTAAGTGGTTAAATTCTTCATTGTATATGCTATCACATACTTTTCTTGATAATTTTTCCAAAATACTTTGGATTTTGTTACATCAACTGGCTCTATCTGCCTTTGACCCAAATATTGCGCTCCTAGAAGATAAAATATAGTGAAAATTTATAAATGTGTATTAGTCCAAAGTCGTAGTAAGGGTGAATTTAGTGAAAATTTATAACTGTATGATGAGTCCAAAGTCGTTGTAAGGGTGTCGGGCAGATATCCATCATGATGAGGAGTTAATATCTGTATCTGCATTACATTTTAATTGATGGTTCTGTCTGATATTTGAAAAGCGTTAAATTGCTGATGTCCATGTGATGGAATGACTATTGTCAAACTGAAAATGAAAACTCTGCCTCATCACTGCAATGGTTTTTAAGTGATTTGCAGGGAAACGACTTTGAATGTTTGTATTAGAGGTCAGAAATAGCAATCTCACGTTTTTATAGTAACTCCTATGTGCCAAGTATTCCTTCAATATAAACCATGTTTTACAATTTATTTTTTGAAAAAAGCCTTTAGAGAGACTCTGGTTCATTAAAATGAGAGGGGGAAAAAATCAAGAAAACCACATTGAGACAATATTAAGTAAATTAATCAATAATACATGAACTGAATAAAGAAATAAATATAGTATCATGTAATGATAGGAATGTATTGATGTTTAAACCAAACAAGAAAAACATTGACTAGTGCTAAGAAATTGCAGTATTTTATAATGTATATTAAAATAAATTGAATTGTGAAGCATTTAACATTAGTTTACTGCCAACTTTTTAGTCTTATATCTTTATAAAACCACAGTCACCTTAAGAAGTGTGTACCCAAATAGCACTTTCTCAGTCTTAATGGAGTTATTCAATTTTGGATCTCAGTTTCTACTTCTGTAATATGAGAGGGTTAGAATTATGGATTTTAAAGATTCTTTAGTTCTACTTGTTTCAGGTTTTTTTTTCTATCCTCTGGTATTCTTTTATTTTATTTAACCAAGTGTGATTTAGATACTTTATCAGTTAATCGCCCCCAACCAACCTGAATAATTATTACTAACTCAATTCGTCACTCGTTACTCCTATTCTCTGCTTATCTAGATGTGAACAAAGACAGAATTCAAATACTGCACTTTCTTGAATTATTTTGGAAATGGGGACAAGCAGAAGGGAGGGAGGGCAGGAAAGAGGGAAGTCAAAAGAAAGAGTCCGCAGAATTATTTCTGGGGCTGTTTTGTCATTCATAGTACCTGCATGATAACAGCTGGCATGTCATGTGTACTTTAAAACAATGTTTTAGTCTCTTTATATAGACTAAATGTTAAAAAAGTCAAACAAACCAATAATTATCATATGTCTGTACATGGATATCAAGCAACCTACGCTCCTTCACAATGTCTTGCACAATTATATAATTTCTTCTGCTTTATTGAACTGACTTTATTTCTCCCAATAATCTTTGACATCCTCTCTCTTCTAATACCAGAAATGTCTTTCTAACCCATGCCATATTCAATGGATATATTAGGTTCACTGTCTCAATTTATTCTAATTACAGCACTGTAGGGTTTATATTATTATTGTATCCACTTCACAGATGAAAACCCTGGGCTGCATAGATGTTAAACCATTTGCCCACGAAGTTTATCAACTTTCTTAGATTTTTCTCTGGCCTATGTGCTCTATCGCCAAAACATACTAATCTGGTTTTTCAGCTGATCCACATACCATATGTTCTCATTCTTCTGTGCGCTTGTAGATTTTCCCTTGCCCAGATGCCTTCCTCTCATATCACTGGTCTACCCTAGTTAACTCCATCTCTCTTGTCAAAAATGCATCAGAGGTCACTTGGGAAGTCTTTTTCCATATTCTCTGGTAGGATCAATCACCCTTGAGTCTCCTTTGCACTTTGCATATTTTATTTGACTTACTTTTTTGTTTATGCTTTTGTTTCTCTGAATTGTTCCCTACTTGAGAAATACGGACCCATTTATCTTTGTCTTCATTGTTTATCACACTACTGACAGGGACTAGATACTCATTTATTGAGTCGATGCTGGGTAAGAACAAATCCTAGTTTATGAGAAATCTGGTGAGAATTACATTTTTTTATTTTATAAAGTTTAATATTTAATTATATTTGAACTTTCTTTTTTTAAATTAAAGTTTTTAGGGTGGCATCAGTTAATAACATTATATGTTTCAAGTGTAAATTCTATAATACATCATCTATATATTGAATTGCGTGCTCACCACCCAAAGTCTAGTCTCCCTCAGTCACCAAATATGTGACCCCCCCTTTACCCTCTTCGTCTTTCCCCCACCCTTCTTCCCCTTTGGTAACCACTATACTGTTGTCTGTGTCTATGAATTTGTTTTGTTTGTCCTTTCATTGCTTTCTGTTTTCTATGCCACATATAAGTGAAATCATATGGTTCTTGTCTTTTCATGTCTGATTTATCTCACTTAGCATGATACTCTCAAGACACATCCATGTTGTTGCAATGGCGATAATTCATTCTTTTTATGGCTGTGTAGTATTCCATTGTATTTATGTAGCACATTTTCTTTATCCAATCATACATCAAAGGACACTTAGGTTGTTTCCATGTCTTGGTTACCATGAATAATGCTGCAATGAACATAGGGATACACATATCTTTATGAACAAATGTTTGTAAATTATTCAGGTAGATATCCAGAAGATGGATTACTGGGTCACATGATAGCTCTATTCTTAATTTTTTGAGGAAACTCCCTACTTCTTTTTTCCCTACTGATTGTAGCAATTTACATTTCCTCCAGCAGTGTGCATGGGTCCCTTTTTCCCCACAACCTATTCAACACTTGTTATTTCTTGTCTTATTGATGATAACCATTCTAACGTGTGAGGCAGTATGCCATTGTGGTTTTGATTTGCATTTCCCTTATAGCTACTGAGCATGTTTTCATGTATTTGTTGGCCCTCCATAGATCTTGGGAAAGTTTCTGTTGATGTCCTCTGCCCATTTTTAATTGGAATGTTTGTTTTTTTTGTTGTTGTTGAATTGTCTGAGTTTTTTATATATTTTGTATATTAGTCTCTTATTAGAAGTATTACTTGCAAATATCTTCTCCCATTTGGTTGGTTGGATTTTTGTTTTTTTGATTTTTTTTTTGCTGTGCAGAAACTTTTTTAATTTGATGGAGTTTCATTCGTTATTTTTGCTATTACTTCCCGTCTTTATGAGGTCAAGTTTATGAGGCCCTCTTTGAGATCAAGGTCCATAAGTTTAGTACCTACGTTTTCTTCTATGTATTTCATTGTTGCAGGTCTTATATTTGTCTTTAATCTATCTTGAATTAATTTTTGTGTATGCTGCTAGATAACAGTCTAGTTTCATTCTTTTGCCTGTTGCTTTTCAATTTTCCCAGCACCTTATTTATATGAAAAGCCTTTCTTTTTTGCATTGTATGTTTTTGGCTCCTTTGTCAAATTAGTTACCCATATTTGAACTTTCTAAAACATTCATAACATTTTAATTTATATGGGCTTCTACCAGTCAAGATTGGAGCTGTGCATACCCATAATTCTGTGCATAAGGCCACTCCCTTTCATGAAGTTCTTGTTTGTATCTTTTTTATTGGCATTCATATGTCAACCTCTGGCCCTAAGGTAGTTGGCTAATCAGTTGTCAGGTGAGCTCTGTTTTTTGCCCACAGTGGGGCACTTAGAAAAATCATAAAATATAGTGAGGGACCTTAGAGTCCAGCTGGAGTGACATATCTAATATACAGAATATTTAGTTACGAATACTCTTAATCTGCAACTATAACACACGAGTGGGTTACTGAATACAGATCGAGGACCACTTGTAGTTAATTAGCCTAGTTATCCTAATACCACTCTGCAGGATACAACAAACTGTCATCCAAAACTATGTAGGGAGAAAAACCTCCATCTGTCACTCCTGTAGCAAGGTTATGAAACCAAACTCTCCTAGCATGGCAGAAGGCTTCCTTCTTTGGACAAATGCCATCTCAGACTTGTATTTAAAGTTCAGTGCATCAGGATAATTTGTGTCACTAATTCCATGGAACACCTTGGTCTTGCATGGCAGCCTTAAATTTTTCCGATCCTTTTGATTACTCATCACTATGTAATGTACCAGATTTTGCTGCTTATATTTCTATAGAGCTGCTACTTCATTTGTTGTTCTGCCTATTCTTATCCTAAATTTGTGTTTTAAAAAATTGATTCTGGTAATGTAAATTATCCCAGTGTCTTTTATTCCCCCCTTAACTTATCAAATAGCAGTTTTATTGCTTTTGTCCTTAGTTTTTTCTTAAAAGTGATTTTGAAAATGTGTAAGCTTAAATTTTGCCTTAATTGTAATATGTGCATTTGTGACTGTAGTTTTTTTCTTGAGCTTCAGAGGTTAATAGTATATGTGTGTATATGTGTGTATATTTTGTTCTCTCATAAGCTATTTCACTAAATACCTTCTACTTTTTTTTTTTAATATTTTTTCCTCTAGTAACATGAATACCAAAACATAAATAATTAACTAATATATGATATTCCTATAGGGGCAATGCATTTCTGCTGATTTTAATCATGAAAATTTTATGGACATATAATATAGTTTACTGTTGTGTTTTCACTTTGGATGTTTTCTTTATTGTTTATTTTAAGAAACTATACTTCCCTTATTTTCACAGGTAAAAAGATGGCCTATCAAAAGGTCAGTGCAGATCAAAGAGCTCCAGGACATTCACAGTACTTAGACAATGATGACCTTCAAGCCACTGCCCTTGACTTAGAGTGGGACATGGAAAAGGAACTGGAAGAACCTGGCTTTGATCAGTTCCAGCTAGACAGTGCTGAGACTCAGAACCTGGAGAACTCAGAGACTGCGGACCTCAATCTTGATTCCATTCAACCAGCAACTTCACCCAAAGGCAGGTTTCAGCGACTTCAGGAAGAGTCTGACTATGCTACCCATTATACGAGATCTGCACCAAAGAGTAACCACTGCAACTTTTGCTGCCTTTTCAAAATACTTTGTACAGCCATCATTTTATTTATTTTTGGAATTTTGATAGGCTATTATGCACATGAAAATTGCCCTTCAAATGCTACATCTTCAGGAACACTTGATCTTCAGCTATACCA